>NW_026267371.1:72694-75449 GCF_000697945.3 Frankliniella occidentalis | reverse complement strand
GGGGGGGGTGTCGTTGAGGGAGGCAAACTTTTGCCGCAAGGTTGGGTTAAAGCGGCACTGCGTGAGGCTTGCATGGGTGGCGGGGCGGTGTGCGGGGTTAGACGCGCCTCCGCCTCGCCACAAGTCTTTGAATAGCAATGGCGCCTCGACCAGGAGGATGGAAAAACAAGTCCGTGGCAGGACGGTGTCGAACCTAGGGGTAGCCAAAATCTGCACTCTTAGAAATATTTTTTTTTCCGCTGTTGCCACTAAGTACATGCACTCACGCAACACTGTAGTGTCCGTGAAACAACCAGTGCAAGCAAAAGATTGGCAATGCTAAAAATGGACTCGCTGGAGCTCCAAAAATGGCTGAGTTTCAAAACCGAGTAGTTCACACTACAGAAACTCCGGCAGGAACGTGCCGAACCTAGCTTGGAATGTCCGTATCTACAAAATCGTATATGAGATACCGCGCCAGCGCCAAGCCAAGACTCTGCACGAAAGACACAGTTATCCTAAATGTTACGAAATACTGAAAAAAAATGAACACTACGGAAACGAGGTCGATCGACAGTAAAGTTTTGGAACCATCAATGGAATTGTACGACTCCAGTTCCAGTGCATCGTCAACCCGCCGACAAGAAAGTAATATGTGAAGTTGCAAAGCAGTCTGCTGGCGTACATCTGCCTTGTTTTATCTTTGTTTGCGAGAGCAAAATTGTTTCGGCATTATTTTTCCTCGGCTGCCGCCCCCTCCTCTAGCCAAAACATTTCTAATGCATATCACAATAAGCAGTCGAGGGGTTGTGCTGGCAAAAGGAAGGTCTAGAAATCATCCAACCCCTCCTCGGCCTCTTTACAGAAAAGGGGGAGAAGTGGGGGTGTGGGTGTCTGGCTCGTATTTATTTCTCGTTTACTTATCTCCGCGCTCCGCTCCTGAGTGGAGTGCGGCTCGCGCCCCTCCCCCTCCCCCTCCCCCGCTAGAGAGTCCTGCCCCTACTGCCAAGTCCTCCCTTATCAGAGTTGCGGACAGCTTATCTGCGGAGGGCCTCCGCACCCCGCCCACCCCTCTTCGGGAATGCTGCGTTTTTAGTCGTCGATAGGGCGCTGCTTGCGGGGTCGGGCCGAGGCAAGCAAGCAGCCGGATGACACGCAAGCGGAGATTCGCCGCGCTCGGGCTTGGGAAAATAAAAACCTAAATCTTATTTATTATTTTGGCGCGGACTTCTATTTCGGTTATTTCCTCTCTCTCTCTCTCTCTCTCTCTCTCTCTCTCTCTCTCTCTCTCTCTCTCTCTCTTTTAAAAAGATTTAGGGGTGGGCTCAGCAAACGTTTCTTATTCCCCTTGGAGGGGCGCCCATATAAAACTCTTGCCAAGTATCGTCTCGTCCCTCCCCTCCTCGCCCCGTCCGAACCCCTCCCTCTGTAATCGGTTTAGCGGCGCACGACGTATGTTTCACTGCACCGCGCTCCTGTACTGGAGGGCTGGCCCTTAGTGCCCCCACCCGCTGCTCCACGGGGAGCATAAATCCTCTCTCCACCCGGATCCCGCTCCGCTCCGGTTTTCACTGCCATGACGCTCTCCGCGAACATTTGGCTCGCTTCCCGATCCCTCCTTTCCGTTTCGCCGATCTCCACCCCAGCACCACCACCTCAAAATTGCAAGCTGCAAGTCCATCATCCCGAACTCATTGGTGTGTGTTTTTCATTGTTCCAGGCGGGAGGTTCTTCTTCCCGGAGACGCCGCTGCAGCCACAGCCGCAGCCGCGTTTCATCCCCTTCCAGCAGACGGCCGACGACCAGCAGTTCCAGGCCGGCTTCTTCCAGCAGCAGTCGCCGCAGCCAGCCTCCTTCTCGCCCTTCCGCTCGGCCGCGCCCGACTACCACAGCGACTTCATCCGCGCGCAGCAGCAGCAGGTGAGTGCCGGCGCGCGAGGAGGTCGCGGAGGCGTGCGGGCCGGTCCGGCGTCTCTCACGAAGCTCTCTTTGTCCGCAGCTCGGCCAGCAGCAAGGCACCCGCCAGCAGCAGCAGCAGCAGCCCGAGCTCAGTCAGTTCGACCGGGTGCCGCAGTTCCAGTCGCTGCAGCCTCAGTTCCCGCAGACGGCGCCGCAGCAGTTCAACCCCTTCACCTTCCAGTCCGGTGGGCCACCCTCCGGGCCAGCGGCCCCCGCCGCCCCGGCGCCGCGGCCGCAGGTGACGCCGCAGCACACACGACTGCAGCAGCCCACGTCCTTCGTGCAGCCCTTCACGCCTACCACCATCCGCCCGCCCGCGTCCGCCATCAACGCGATCCGCAACCGGCGGCCGCAGGTGCAGCAAGTGGACACGACCGGCTTGGGGGCGACGGGGCCGCAGCGCTTCCTCGACCAGGTCGGGTTTGCCTCGCCCACGCTGTCCCCCACGCTTTCGCCCACCCTGCTGTCCTTCCCGAGGGACGACCTCCGGACGGTGCACCAGGACTTCACCAACGCTGAGCGTCAGCAGCAGGGCATCGACGCGATCCAGCAGCAGCGCTGGAGGCAGCAGCAGGTGTCCTTCCCACAGGACGCGGCCTTCCCGACTCAGGCCGATGACTTCGCTCCCGGCGTGGTCGATCAACACCTGGAGGTGGACTACCCGACAACGGCGAGGCCGAGCGCGCGGCCAGTCCCTCAGCGGACCGCGACGCCGCCGCCCACGCCCGCGCCGACGGCCGCGACCACGAGCACCCCCGCGCCGCAGCCCACGACCTACAGGGCGCCCAACCGAGACAACGACCGGAGGATCCAGGCG
>NW_026267371.1:68174-69398 GCF_000697945.3 Frankliniella occidentalis | reverse complement strand
AGCTGGGAGTGTGTGCCCGTTCGTGGTTTCCCAATGGACCCAGCCCATCCCAGCCCCAGCAGTGACTATAGGCTCCGCTCAGCTCACTCGACTCGGTTGACCCAGTTGGGTCTGGAGTAGACTGGAGTACAGGCATGCTCGTATGCGGTGCGCACCCGCGGACCCTGTCGCGGGCCGTCACCGAGTTGGCTCGCGGCAATCTGAGAGGCCTTGAACTTGAGCGGCAGGTTTCACTCTCAAATTGATCCGTGACCGCAAGCATTACAAGCCTCAATGCGCAGCAGCAGCACATCATGGAGGACAAAAACAGTCCTCCTGCAAACAATCGATGGCCTGGTCTCCGAAGCCGTGTTCAACACTCTTGTGTTGGACTGACAATGAGAAGCTCCACAACGTTTATGTGTGCAACGAAAAATTAGAAAAAGAAGAATGATCGTCACGCGTGCGAACTCATTATTTATTGTGGTTTCGAAAGTACCTCTAGCCAAAGCCACCCGTTTGATTTGACCTGAAGTTTGTTAAGTTTCCCTGTTCCTCCGCTGACTCCCATGCTTGCTAAGTGCACCTACCGGACCGAGGCTGTCTGCCCACCGACTAGCAATCACGTGACCGAAATAAAAACATGATCCCTGCTATCCGTCACACATCTGCTAACGCGAGGTTGATCTGGATCGGGGGCGTGCGTGGCGTGGCGTGGCGGGGCGTGGCGTGGCGGGGCGTGGCGTGGGGGGACAATGGGATGCATGCCTGGCGGTCAGCCCCCGCCGCCGCCACGCCCACCGCCCAGGTTCCGCCATCAGCCGGCGGCACGTCCACGTCCACGTCCACGTCCACGTGGTACGTTACTGTCTAGCCGGCAGCGGGGAAGGGAACCTGATTACACGCAGACCTTCTTTCAGCGGGACCTAACTGCGGGCCGTGGCTGGGTGGGACGTGGAGTGGAGTGGCGTGGCGTGGAGGGGCGGTGGCGTGGTATAGCGTGCCTAGCGCGGAAGGAAACACGCGACTCCCGAGAAGGTCCTACCTCCTGCCGGCTCTTTCAGTCTCCCTGCAGCGGCGTCCCCCGGCCCGGCGCCCCGCCCCGCCCCGCCGTGCTGAGCGCTGCCTTGGCGCCGCCCTGCTCTTGTGGTCCGAGGTGCAGCCGAGGCGCGGGGCGGTGACGTGAGCGAGCTAGCGTGCTGGCGTGCTGGTGCAGCACCTGCCGCGGGCCCCCTCTCGTCCCCG
>NW_026267371.1:62882-68124 GCF_000697945.3 Frankliniella occidentalis | reverse complement strand
GTGGCGTGGTTGGTCTGACTTTATTTTGCCGAAGGATAATGCCCTCAACGACTCATCTTTCAAACTTTGCAGGGGGGCCTTTTCAGTTACACATACCCTTTAATTTGTAAACAACATAGTCTTTCTGGCAAAGATACCAGTATTAGTACGAAAATACAGAACCTATGGTAGAAATAATGAAAAATAAAGAAGGCAGACCGCGGGAACATACTAAGCCCGCATGGAAAATAGAAAGGTAAAGCAATCAAAATTCAGACAGATACACATGGAACTGTGCGGAGACGTGAAAAATCTAGATAAATTTACATAGAAAACAAATGATTTCCAGATGGTTTTTGTCCCGTAGCAGGCCGGGCAGACACTGTCGGCTCGGGACACGACAGAGCGCCGAAACGGCCTCCCGATTCCACCCTCTATCATTAGTTAGCACAACTAAATTAAACAGAAAATATATACCGGGTGTAACTTTGAATACGCAGTAGTGTTGCGGGTTTGCCTACTCCTTACACGTAAGGGGCCATGGCCCCTGCGGCCATATTGAGTTTGCAATCCCGCAACACTGCTGCGTATTCGCAGTTACACCCGGTACACACCAAGAACCCCCGTGCAAAGTCAGTTGAAAGGATGAGTCATGGGCAATTCTCCTATCGCAATATCAAGGTAGCGGCCACGAATCTCAGTCACGCGACAATCAGAGGCCAGTGGCCGTAGGCACGGGTCCGCGGCGCCGAGGACGGGCCCCCCACCCGCACGGCGGCAGGTCGTCTCCTGACAGTCAAGTGGACTCACCAAGCAAGAGTCTATCCTGCCGCGCAACGTCAGACAGGCGGGTGGTGGCTTGAGGTGGAGCCGGGGTGGCAAAGGTGAGCCGGGCAGCCGGAAACGGAGCAGAGTGGCAAGAAAAGTTACAAGTTATTGTTGCAACTAGCAACAACTAAAACTACCCCCCCCCCCCAGTAATACTGCGTTCTTGGATCAAGAACATTGTAGTTGTTCCATAATTTTTCAAGTACGTATACCTTGAATCAAGACAGCGGCGGTGGCTTCCCGTAGGTCAGGACGCGGAGGGCGGGAGAAGACGGCGGCGGTTCGCACAGCGAGCCGCCCGGGAAGGTCGGGAAGGACCAGCCAGAGCCAGGTACGAGCCGGGGACTCGAATCACCCAGCAGGGTAGAGAGCGCAGAAACGTGACAAGGGGAAGACAACAAAAGACCATCGATCTGGGGGAGGCGGGGGCAGGGGCAGGGCAGGGGCTTGCATTTCACTTGGTAGTTTCTGCAGAATGATCGCAACATCGGCAGGGAACTTCTGAACATTCGCTGGCTGTCAGTTAGGGGGGGGGGAGATTTGCGGGTTCTTACACTAAAGTGCCGCGTATAAGCCAATGAAAATCACTACAACCAGCCAAAGGAATCGACGGAGCCGGCGTCCCCCGAAAACAACAATAACAAAAACAAAACAATAATAATAAACCAAATGCAGACCTACAAAACCAGCGGAAACAGTACAACTGAACCAGAAACACCGTGGACAACTGAGCGAACTGAGCAGTGAACTATCTCCCAAAACACGAAGAGAAAAACACGAGTAAACAACACAATTACACACACACACAATGTCATTTACTGGACCCAGATTTAACTCACTACTGCGCAGAATTCATCATAGACAATGGCGACGACAGCAGGCCAGTGGGTGCGGACGCTGCGCTGCAGAGGGGCCCGGGCCCGGCGTGGCAGGCACCGGCGACTTGGACACAACATCAACGTGTGCCCCCGGGAGCAACGGGAGGAAAACGCAACGCACCTGTCGGGGTTTCAGTGAAGGCATTGCAGCCAGGGCGGCGGGGATGTGGTTGATGTGGTTAATCCAAACTTCAACTGGTCACTCGCACGCGCACGAAACACTTCCCGTACGTCCGCACTCAACGCCAACGCGTCGTCGCCAGCACACTGACTGACTCTCGCACCTCTCGCTCTGCCGAGCGGCGCGCTGTCGTCTGCTGACCGGTGGCGGCGCGGAGCCAGAGTGCGGGGAGTTGCAAAAATGAATTCGTCGGGCGAGATCGAGCCGTGACAAAACGACGGGTAGCTTATGTTTTAAAATGTCAAAATCCCCACGTCAACACTAGTGGCATGTTTTGAAAGTAACTAGAATATTTTTGTTTTGCTGTCACAGAACTTCTGTTGAAGCACAATCGTGCACACTGAAAGTGCTGCATCTTTCTAGTTAGATGCGAAAGGGGCATCTTGCTGTATACTGTGCGCTACGGCAGAAAGAAAAGGGAACTAACAACTAACAACAAATCCAGAAAAGACGAACTTTCTTTAATCACATTTTCTCTCACAGAAGTATTCTGAGCAGATCATGATACTCTATGTCACAGTCTGCCTCATGAGCCAACTATTCAATTTCATGAAACAATCACATACGATTATTTTCGATTAACTGCATTCAGAGAGCGGATTGATGTTACAGACAACTTAGAATTAGAATTATTAGAAGAAACCCACACTTTTTGGCTATGACAACAGTAACTTCTCTTTATTAGAGGGAAAAAACAACAAAATTAGCAGGTATTTCAAAGTCAACAACACTAAACTTATTTACATGGCTCGAATCGACACGATTTTCTAAACCACCCCTCACACGTTCGAGTCTCCTAAAGTGTCTGCCAGTAGTGACGTCACGCCGCCGTCACCGCGCCGCGCTGCTGTCGGCGCGGGGCCACTTCGCAGACACGGCCGTCTTGGGGGGCAGCGGCGGCGGCGTCCTCTTGGCGCCGGCCGGCGCGAGCGGCCCCGGGGACGGCATGGCGGGCAAGCTCGCGAACGGCTTGCTGTTGAGCTCGGCGCACGCCTCCTGATGCACAGTCTCTTTCTTTGGCACGGGTTTTGGCAGGGTGGGCGGCTTGGTCGCCTTCAGCATCATCATCTCCGAGTTCCGGAACGCCTGGAGGCTCTTGCGGAACAGGGACACGGCCGGCGGCGCAGGCGTCGCGTCGGCCACGGCGGCCTCCGGAGCGACCGCCGCCGCCTCGGCCGTGGCCTCGGGGCCGGCGGGGGCGTCGTCGTCCTCCTCGGGCTGGCGCTGCTCCGCGCGCTCGGCGGCCGCCATCTCGTCCTCCAGGGCCGGCGGCGGCGTGCGCTCCAGCCTGGCCAGGCGCACCTGCTCGGCCAGGCGGTCGCGCGCCGCCAGCGCCGACTCCATCTGGAAGAGGTGGTGCTCGGCCTTGTCGTAGGCCACCGTCAGCTGGCTGCGCAGCGAGCTCACCGCCTCCTCCAGGGTGTCCACCTCCTCGCGCAGCTCGGCGCACGTCACCTCCTGGTCCTGCAGCGACCTCTCGCCCGTCGCGATCTGCGTCTTGAGTGCCGAGATCTGGAAACCCAACGAAACGAGGCAGTGAGTTTGGGTTCTGGGGCGTCCTCTTTGAAGGGAGCCGGGCGAAAACGATTTAAACTAACGAACGGTTGCACTCGGAGTTTTTTTGAAAACCTGAACGGACTTCCAAAACAGCCGAGTCTGACCCTGACCCTGACCGTCCGTTGGAATAAATGGCCCAGCCGCGCGGTCAGCCTCACCTCCGTGTTGGTGCGGTGCTCCAGGGCGCTCAGGGCGTCCTGCTTGCTGCGCAGCTCCTCGGCGAGCTCCTGGGCGCGGCGCCGCTCGGCCGCCAGCTCCTCGGCCAGCGGGCCGTCGACGCGCGCCTGCAGCTCGCACAGCGCCGTCCTCGCCGTCCTGGCGTCCTCGTGGAAGCGGTCGGCCTCCTCGGCGACGGCCTGCTTCTCGAGCTCCAGCCCTCGGATGCGGGTCAGCAGGGCGCGCTCCTGCGCCTCCAGCTCGTGCACGCGGTCCGACAGCGCCGTCTGGTCGGCCACCGCCTGGCGCAGCTTGCCCTCCGAGTCCTCCAGGCGCCGCACCTGCGTCAAGTAGGAATTAAAATTATCCGTACAAACGTTTTTTGCGGGATTTGTCTGTGAAAATTTCGGAAAATTTTGATAAATGGAAAAATGAGGAACTTTTTGCAAAACTTTTTTTGCATTTTTCTGTTGTTTTTTTCCTGGTTTTTAAATCCCCAGTCAAGCTACTTGTAGCTTGTAGCCTTCGCACACACGCAGTAGAATGTTTTGAGACGTACCTCTACGGCATCCCCCTACGCTCCTTACCTTTCTCCGGAGCTCCTCTTCAGCCTCCTCGGCCCTGCTGAGACGGCGCTTGTAGTTGAGCTCCATCTCGGTCCACAGCCCGTCGGCCGCGGCCAGGGTCTCCTGGAAGGCCGACTCCTTCTGCTCCAGGAAGGCGATCTTCTGATGCATGTCCTTTTCGGCGGCCACCAGCTGGGCGAGGCGCTCCAGAACCTCACTCTCGTTCCTCCTCGGCGTCGGTTCCCCGCCGTCCACCGTGTCCACTGACGAGTCCACGACGGCGTCCGTCGAGTCGTCCATGTGGTCGTCGTCGTCCTCGGTAGAGACAGCCGTGCTGCGCATGGTGCGCATAGGGACCGGCAGTGGAATCTCTGTTCTCTGGTTGCGCTGTGGTCGGAAGACGATACCGTTAGCATGTGAGTTGGGAAATGAATCCAGAATTAGTCTCGGCACTGAGCGCCTGTGTGTAGGCCGACCCGCCGCACTCCCGTGCGGAGGTACCGCCTACCCGCCAGGCGCTCCACGACTCCGCCACCGCTCCTCACCTTCTGCAGGTAGCTCTTATAGTGGGCCAGGTGGAAGGCGACGATGGCGGGCAGGGCCGACTCGACGGCCGCGATGGAGGCCCTGAGCTCGCACTCGGCCTCCTCGAGCTCGAAATTGCGCGTCTCGAGCGACTGCAGGGCCATCTCGAGGCGGCCCTGCAGCTGGTGCGCGGCGCTGAGGCTGCGGCGCGCGCGGCCCAGCTCCACCTCCAGTGCTCCTTCCCGCTCGCGCAGCTGCACCACCTCCACCTCGAGGTGCTGGCAGCGCAGGCGCGTGTCGTTCTCGGCCTCCTCCAGCTCGCAGCGCTCCTCCTCCAGGTCGCGGTTGCGCCGCACGAGCAGGTCGGCCGCCTCGCGCGCCTCTCGCGCCTGCCGCTCGAGCGCCGCCACCCGCTCCAGCAGGCGCGCGCAGCCGCGCAGCTCCGGGTCCGAGCAGCGCTCCAGCTCGGCCAGCTTGTCCTCGAGCAGCGCGGCGCGCGTCTGGAAGAACTCGAGCTCGCGCAGCTTGTGCTGCAGCTGCGGCGGAACGGCGGCGGGCTGCGCCGGCGGCGT
>NW_026267371.1:54102-58588 GCF_000697945.3 Frankliniella occidentalis | reverse complement strand
GCAAACGTGAAAGGTGCATCCGTGCCACAACAGATGTGCGCGGATGTGCTGCAGCCGACAATAACGTGGTTCTCCGAGGGGTTCTCGATAATAACGGTACTAAATGTGTCGGTGATATATAAAGGTCAGAAATTTGTCGTCCCTTTGAAGAACACTCTCTCTGCCGTCCGTAACACACTCCGTGAGCGCGCGACTGGTTCCTGCCTAGGGGAGCACGGGGCTTCCATCCAGCCTCGTCACGCCGCAAGAGGCCGGCGCGAGCACATCAGGCAAAGGCGTCGGCGTGTTGTCAACGCGCGAGGGAGCGCAGCGAGTGCATTGACCCGGCCGCGCTCCGCAGAGCCGTGCCGTCATTAGAGCATTTAGTTCCTGGCACCCAGAAAAACATACCTTTGATTATCACGTCAAAAAGTGCTGCCGTTTGTTCCAAAGGAAATTTTGACTTTGATATAAAGATGAACTTAGTTAACTTGAGGGAATTCACTTGAATTGACGTAATTCAGCTTGAAATCCAAGTCAAAATTTTCCCTTTGGAACAACGAAAGCACCTTTTGACGTGAAATCAAAGCTACGATTTTCTGGTTGATACCCTGCGGGAGAAACCTCATGCATTCTCGTGCTTTTAAAAGTTCGGGATCATGCCAGTAATTTTATTTCCCACTAATACGAATGTTTCGGGAAACGTAAATCAAACACGTTTTTATTTAATCTAAGCGCGCAATTTTTTTTCACTTTCTTGAAAGCTGTGAGCGATCGCTATAGCACACGGGCACCACCTCGGGGTGCTCCGGCCTTTAGCAGCGGTTTAGGTTAGGCGTCATGACATGTTCGTGATGTGCATAGAGAGGAGCGAGGCCGCGCTAACGGTCAAGGCCCCGGGCACGACAATAGGGACGGCCGAGGAGGCGAGAGCAGAGAGCAGAGCGGAGCGGAGCAGAGCGGCGCCGCGAGAACGCGGTGATCTTTCATAATGTTATTAAAGCGCGGCACGACGGACGGACGGACGGACGGCGGCGGTCTGGAGCTGGAGAGTCGCGCCTGGAGCGGCCTCCTGGAGGCGGAGGCAAAGGCAAGGCCCGGCACCGGCGCGGGCCTGCTCCAAATAATCGCGCGTTCGTTCGGCCAGCGTGGAAACTGCATCGCGGGGCGGGCGGGGCGAGATGGGCGGGCCGCTCAAGCAAGAGCTTTATTGATTTGTCGATTGCACAGCAGCGCTCTGCTAGCTCTGTGCACGCACGCTCCGCGGTGTGGGTGGGCGCCGCTCGCGGGCCGCGCTCATGTAGAGCTCAGGGCCGGCTCCAGCGCTCAGGTCTCCCGCTCGCGCACCCTCGAGGCCGCCGCGTCGGCCGAGCGGGAAAAGAAACCTGATTCCGCGATGATTTTCAAAATCTTCTATACTGGGATTTTTACGAGTGACTTCAGCAAAATTGAAAAAAACGGTCGAACAAAACGTGAGGTTGGTTTGGTATTTATAAGCAAGTTTTGGAGACTTAAGAGGTTCCAATTTTATCATTTCTCAAAAACTTTCGTTTTCTTTTAAACTGCAGTAATAATAATTGTTTCTATCCAAGGATTGTGTGGATTTTGCGCGGTTTCGCCGAATAAAACTGTATAAATAAAATCATCTGGATTTCATTTCCATGTACCCCTGATGTCGTATGCTGTGGTGGGGCACTCACCTTATCCGCGATGCCCTCCAGCTCCAGGAGGCGGAACTCGAGCAGTTCGTTCTGGTCTCGCAGCTCGGCGAGCTCGGCGTTGAGGCTCTGCTCGCGCTGGCGCAGCTCCACCACGTCCTGCAGCGCGTCGGCCAGCGCGCCGTGCTGGGCCTGCGCGCCCGCCCGCGCCCCGCGGCTGGTCCGCGAGAGCGCGCGCTTCAGGTCGTACACCTGCGACTCGAGCTTGGCGCGCGTCTGCCGGTCCTTGTTGCGGCTGCTGGCCTGCAGCTGCTGCAGCTGCTGGTAGGCGCGCTGCAGCTGCAGGTGGTCGCGCATCAGCTGCCAGTAGAGGACGGCGTGCGGCCCCAGCTGCTCGGGGGAGGGCGACGACGAGCCGACCAGCGACTCGCCGCCGGGCGACGAGGCCCCCGACGACACCCCCGTGGAGGGGGTGACGCACCCCGCGGCCATCTGCGGGGACAATTTTTTGTTGATTGAAAATTGTAGAGACTACGGTTGGCCACTGAACGCCCGGCGGCGCGAAACTTTGTTAGACTTACATCGTTCCAGACATCGCCGATGCCGGGGGTCGGCGAGAGTGACGAGGGCCCCGACGACAGGGGTGACTCGGAGCCCATGAGGGACCCCCCGAGGGAGTCCCCGAGGGGCCCTCCCAGTGGGCCCCCCAGCCCTAGGTGTGATCCGGACGGGTACTCGTCAGCCTCGGACACCGGCTCCAGAGAAATCAGCTGGACGGGAAAAAAAGGGTCAAATCAACACTTTTTAAGCTGATTGTACGCTATCCGGGATTATTTGTTATCAGTTGCGTATACTAAAAACACGAAAGTGATTCTTTTTCCGTTTTCTTTGATTCTTGTAGTTCTTTCGCAGCAGAAACCCTACACCCTTTCCTTTCACAGGTGCAGGCACCAAAACGATCCACAGGTACATTCTTCTATGTACGTTTAATGAACTGGAGGCTACATTATTTGATACTTTCAGCAAACAAACACTGCTCCATATGCCGCCTTACCCTGTGGAAGTGCCGCATGAGCCCTTCCTCCGCTTGTACCCCGGCATTCGTGTCGCTGGGTGGGGCCGCTCCCTGGAACACAACGAGAAAACAAAATAAAGCTCTCCGTCAACAGAGTCGGTTTAGTTTGGCCCCCGTATGTTGGCGGCAGTGTGCCTGTGTGTTGCAGCACCGGCGGGACCAGCAGGGCCAGGGCCGGCAGGGCCGGGCGCAGCCGGAGCGGCGGGCTGTTGTCCCCCTAACAGCGAACGCTTTCTCCAAACGCCTGGGCACACGGCCTCTGCTGTGTGCGCGCCCGTGTGTGTGTGTGCACACTTTTTACCGTACGGTGCGCTTGTTCTTACCGATTGACTAGGAGAGATTCGAACAATAGGCGCGAGCTACTCGTAGTCGTGATGCGTGCAGGCGCGCGCGCGCGCGCGCGCACACACACACGAGCGCGAACACACAGAGTCATCTCCCCGAGAACACCACCGTCACTTCCGTCATCAGTTCAGCCCCCCCCCCCTCTAACCCCTTAACGTCGTTATAACTTATAGCATCAAAGAAAAAGTCACCGTAAACTTTGAGTACGACACAGTTTTTATTTCTAACCGTTCACGTAACATCAGACACGGGGAGGATTATCAGAAACTCTGCTGCAAGTTTATCGTGACCACTCTCAAGTGCTGCTAAAAATAAGGGATTAGGGGAAAATATAAACAGCTTGTGCTGCGTGTAAATCGGACTGCTACAGAAATCCTGCAGTTGCTTGGTTTTTACAACACTGTCATCGACACCGCCTCTGGCATGGTCATGGTGCCGCCCCCGCCGCGCCCATCACCGCCGACACACAGCTGTCTCGCCCTTCCTCTCCTTTCTCCCGTGCGCCGCTCTGCGCCGCTGTGCGCGGTGTAATGGACAAGTCATCCCGCCCGCCTCCGCCTCGAGGTCCAGCGCCGCCAACCTCTGGACGGACAGGTGATATATATTTGGCGAAAAGTAAAAGTTGGCAGCAAGCGAATGGAGCGCGGCTGTGCGGCGGTGCGGCGAGGTTGGCGGCCCTGCGCAGGACCCGCTGCTGCAGCGCGCAGATTGATGGGCTCGAGTCAGGCAGGCAGTGTTACCAGACCTGGAAAGGCTGCTGGAGAGGAAAAAAAAAAGGAAGGATGCGAGGTGCACGCCCTGCCGGCCCCTGCCCTCGGGCAGGCGCACACATGCCCGCTCACTTCCAACTTAAATAAATAGACTGTGAATATTTTTTTTTGGGAGGAAGTGTTACCGAATGTCCCAAGAAAACATACCGGTAGCATGTGAAATAATAAACAGTCGTAAATAAGTTACAAACTCAAAACGAATCGTAAAGGTGGAATCAGAGTTCCCTAAAGCGAGCGTGATTCTCACGCACAGCGTAATTTTCACGCCCGGCGTGATGAAAGTCGATCCCTGATTGGCTGCGTGAAGCTTACGGAGCGTGAAAATCACGCCTGGCGTGAAAATAACGCTTACGTTTCGTGAACTCTGAATCCACACTAATACTACTTTTTTTTTCCATCGCCAGTATTTATAGACGTAGTTTTCATCGAATAGCAGGAATTGAGTGTGGCAAATTCACAACCTCGTTTAATGTAAATCAATATAATGAAAGAAATTCAATTAATTTTCAATTAATGGCACATTGTTGCATTTTTCGTTTGTGCTTTTTAGAAGAGCAGCCACGTCTGGACAAAATTCATGGAATGAAATGTTGACTATTCTGTGCGGAAAATATAGTTTAGCCTGTCCTACCATCAGTCTAAGACGTGTCCCGTCCCGT
>NW_026267371.1:52099-54052 GCF_000697945.3 Frankliniella occidentalis | reverse complement strand
GATCTGCGACAACTTCTGTATCTCGGCACTCAGCGCGCCCGGCTGCGGGGGCGGGGTCGTCTTGGCCGAGCCGAAGGTGGGCAGCGAGGAGAACACCTCGGGTTCCTGTGCCGGCAACTCCACCGGCACTTCCAGCGGCCTGAGACAGGGACAATACAGAGAGCGCCCGGGGTCAAATAAGTGGAATCCCCCGGGTTTCCGTAACTTGAACCAAAAAAGCCCTTTAAAGTTATGCAAAGTGTTCGAGTTTAAATTTGAAATCAAGGGCAATAAGCAATTAATTGGTTCTATCTCACTCATGCCGAAAATTTTGCACAATGATTAACAGTAACTTTCGCTCTACGTATACAGTGCGGCTTACGTTTGCGTGTTATGATATACAATCACGGGGTACGGACTCTTGTCAACCTGTCTCCTCCTCTGTACTCACGGGCTGGCAGGCGGCTGGCACCCACTCGCGCACGTCCAGGCCGCGTCCGTCTGCGTGGCGACGCTCGCCAGGTCGCCGCCGACGCCGTCCTCGGCCTCGAAGATGCCGCTCTCCTGAAGGCAGTCGGCCTGCTTGAGGGACTTTTGAGCGCCGCAAGTGCGGTCCAGCCTCTGCATCTGGTTGAAGAACTCCTGCTTGCGGCGGAAGTCCTCCCGGCTGTTCTGCTTGGCGTCGAGCGCCTCGTCCGCCAGGTCGGTGTAGGGCAGCACCGTGGCCACGATGCGCTGGTTAGGCGGCTTGGCCGGTGGGCTGGCCTTGGTGGTGTCCTGCTGCGGGACAAGTCTGTTAGTAGGCAAGCTCCCCCAACGGTTCTCGCTCGGACGGCTACGTCCTTTTATTGCACGAAAATTATTTAGGGATAGGTATAGTTAGCAATTGCATCTTCACTGCCGTCTGTCCGGTCGAAGTGTGGTGGTTCGTAAATGGAAGATTTGGTGGTATGAACAGTATACGCTGTTGTGCTCACCTTGTGCAGCTGCTGCTGGTAGGTATCGAGCAGCTGCAGCGCGCGCTGCAGACAGCCCCGGTCCTCCTCGGCCACCAGCGTGCCGGCGAGCAGTGCCAGCCTCTCGCGAACGGCCTGGAGAAGGAAAGAAAAGGGAAGCCCAGGATAAGTGGTGTGCGATACACTTTGCAAAATACGAAATTTAGTAGAAGCCTGCTTTGGAAAAAAAAATTACACATAAACAGTCTCAAAATATTAATAAATAAAAATACTGGTCATCTGGCTACAACTCACCGCACTCTCGTCGCCATCGTCACTGGCACCGAGCGACAGCAGGCCCGAGTCCTCGGTGACGGTGTCGCTCTCGGTGTCCGTGCACACGTCCCTCGTCCCGCTGCACACGGAGCTCTGCAAACAACAAGCGCGCAAGCGTGCTGACACTCCCGACGACCACAAGAGTAACGACGGCCCTTATCTCCGCACCGGCGCATTCGGCACGATCAGGCCACTGGTTCTCCTTGAATGGCGACCGCTCTAATTAGAACAAAGGCCCCGCCTCGCCCGCCAGATACCATCGCACGGGCCGAGGCGCAGGCGCCGGCGGCCCGCTGCCCCACTGCGCTTTTGTGTGTCCCTTGTTGTTTGCAGTGTGAGTGTGTGAGTGAACGAAAAGGAGGCCACTCGGGGGCTCTATATCCTTAGTGTCCCCGTGCCATATAGAGAGGGCCGCGTTGCTATTTTAACAGAAAGCGCCGCGCATCAACTTCGCATCATTTCAAACTCACTCGCTCACAACGGTCGGCGCGTTTCACCCGGCCCGGCCCCGCCGTCTCAGTTCACTCCACTTCATCCGAGCCATCACACACGTTAATGCGATGGTCTGGGCCCCACCACGCCCCGCCTCGCCCCACCACGCCCCGCCGGCGGGGCCCTACTTCGCATCTCCACTGCCAAGGTCTGAGGCTGCTGCTCATAGTCATATGCCGCCGCAGGTGCTGCGGGCGCGGCGGGCGGGGCG
>NW_026267371.1:40052-42133 GCF_000697945.3 Frankliniella occidentalis | reverse complement strand
CCCCCCCCCAACCTGGCCCATTAGGCAGGTGAAGGAGCGAGAGAGTGGGACGGGGAACGGGAGGAGCCATCGTATCATCATCGTATGGTGGAGAGAGACGGAGAGAAACAGTGAAAGAGGGAGAAATGTACAGAGACGAAACACAACCCGTGGGCCAAGATGCGAAAAGAACGATAAGGAACCATCTTATATATGATTGCACCATGTCGGCATGACCAAGTGATGGGATGTTTTTCAACCTTTCACCCATGGTGCTTATTTGAGTCAAGTCAATCTCGATTATTGACGTCCATAATTTCGTTAATGACCCAATCCGAACAAGAATCTTCAAAATATCTTGCAAGTTAGTTTCTAATAGATATTGCGTCTCCAACGATGGTCAAAAAAGAGAAATTATGCACACGCTAGCAGACAGCAGAAGCCACTGTAGAAACTTCGACGAACCTGTTGACGGACTAGCCATAGGGGAAGAAAATGGCACAGAAAATGATACGGTCCAACTCCTGCTTTTCGCCTCGCTATGCGCGAGCAGCGCCCCCCCCCCCTTCCAATGCCGTACCGGTACCGCTCTGACGGTCTGCGCACCTCGCCCAAACCTCGATTCGGCGCGCCCGAGAGGAACCACTTAACAACACAACATCCCGAAATCTCAAACTGGTGATGCGTTTTTCATATCTGCCGAGTTGAAGCAATAATGACTGTAGGTGGGCAAACTTTGCGAACGGTTCACGGAAACGTGGCGAGAGAAAGGATGCGAAGTGCGGGAGGGATTAGGAGAGAGAGAAGGGGGGGGGGCGTTGTTCTTGCGTTAGAGTGTGCGGTTTGCTCCGCCCGCTCCGCCGGGCGTGAAGCCGGGGCGTGGCGCGGGAGCATTCGAATGATTGCGCTCCCGTCCCGCTATAGGTGCGTCATTTGTGTACACATCCACTCCACACCCCGCTCGAACATCCTCCAGCGCTCGCTCCAGCAGCGCGGGGGGCATGGCATGACATCTCGCGGTCCGCAGGCCCGGTAGGCGATGTGGCTGTAGGGTCACACTGATAAAGAAAGTGTGCAACTGGCGTGCAATCGTTAAAAACTACGTTTGTTGCACACTTTAAAGTCCAGGCCTATAGAAGACTGGTAGTTCGACACCTTTCTTTTTGCTACTTTTTTGGGCAGAATGTGTCATTCAGACTCGTCAGAACCTTGTAAACATAAGTTGACTAATGTCAAGAAGCTACTAGAACGTACTGACATTTTAAGTCAATAAGTGTGAAAAGTATTCCCAAAAGTTTATATGTCTCATTCATCCCCAACTTTGTGTTGTCTCATTTTACCCGCCCTGACCCTAGCGACAGCAGTGCATCCCGGGCGCAAAGGGGGCAGGGAGGTGGAGGAAGGAAAAGAGAGGGAGGGTCGAAAAAGAGATGGCCCCGCGAGATTGATTGTCTCATAGTCCAGGGATCGACAAAAAGCACCTCGAGTAGCGAGGCGGGCCAACGGACGGCAGGGAGCAAGCGGACTGGTGCACAGGCGAACAGACGGACTCGGCGGCGGCTCGACGGGCTCATTGTCCAGTTCGCCGAGATAGCGCCATATTTTAGAAAAAGGACCACCAGAGGGAAGGCGTGTAGCGGTCTGGGGAGAAAGAAAGAAAAACCGCCTTGATGCGCAAGCGCAGGCAGCTCGGCTGGCAGTCATCATCACGTTCACGACGTGACTTTACTGATCGTCCGTAGGGAGGTCTCCACGCCGAAGAAGGCACCTCAAAAGGGTCCAAGGGGAGCGGGAAATTCCTCATCAAGTTCAAGCGATAAGGAAGGAGCTCTTCGGCGGGCGGCTTGTCGCAAGCTCCGCGCCGATAACAAAAGGTTCGGCCCGCCGCTGCCATGGCGGCGTTATCGGCACGATATCGGCTGGGAGCCGAGGTAACGCAACGGACGGCTTGTACACAGCAACGCGGCTTTACTGACTGTATGTGAATCTTGTAGTCAATAGGAATAGGTGTTCAACAATTATTGAGGTGACAGTTTTTATCTCAGGATCCACACGCTGGTCAAGTTAGTTTAGGGCAGTGATGAAAGGAGACGGAGAAATTA
>NW_026267371.1:34760-39932 GCF_000697945.3 Frankliniella occidentalis | reverse complement strand
ATGAAAGGAGACGGAGAAATTACAACCAATCCGTGAGTGTAAGTTGATCGCTGCCACAGCACTTTAAGAGGCACTTGTCGATATCTACATTGCCGATCACTTTCGAACAAAGTCATTCCGCAGGGTACATTCTCCTTCGCTTGCGTCGATGTTTCGGAGCAAAGCAGAGAGGTAAAGAAAAAAAAACAAGTCCAAGAACTCGTTTCACCATCTTTCCGTTTTACTTTCTCAGGTTGCTGCGAAGAAGAGCTGCGCGCCCGTACTCAGGTTTGTGCATGTGCATGCTCGTTCGTGTGTGTGTGTGTGTTCGTCCCTCTTATGTGAGCAAAATAATAGTTTGAGTCGCGAATTATAACGACAGTGCAGAGAAGGGGAAAAGGGAGAAAGAAGAAGTGAAAGAGAGGGAGAGAGAGTGTAATGTGTGAAAGAGAGAAAAGGAGCGAGAAAGAGAGAGAGATGGAGAGAGAGGATCAGGATCTGTTAAAGGACCTCGTTGGTGCTGGTGTCATTAAATTAATTAGGGCTGTTCAACCAGAGAAGTAGTTATATAATACCACTTGTATGAGAGAGAGAGAGAGAGAGAGAGAGAGAGAGAGAGAGAGAGAGAGAGAGAGTCAAAGACTGCCGTTGCATAAGGAAAAGGAAAAAGAGGAGTACGGGCGGACACAAAGGCGACCAGGGTCCAGCTGCTGTACGAGTGCACGGACGAAACCCCAAACAATTATATTTCGTGCCTTGAGAAGCTTTTCCGTTGCTAGCTATAAGAACACTACCCGGTTCCTCAGCACGCTACGCCGGCCACGACCAAGCGTCGCTGTCAACAACTCGCTCGCTTGCAGTCAGGCGCGCACAGGCCCAACTGCATAGCACACATTATTTTGGCAACAGTTATGAAACAGGGAAGAGGGAATGAGGAATGTGGGTGATTGACATTTTTCAGATGCTATGGGTGGTTTGCTGCAATGCCAGGCCCTTTCGTTTTGTTCACGAAAATATAACATATTGAAAGTATAGTCGAGTACCGCAGAATGGACAGCTGCCGATGCACAGCTAGTGATGATTCGAAAGTCTGAAATATTTACGGAAACATTGGAAAAAATAACTCTTTCAAGGAAATATTTACATATAAAAACAAAAACCTTTTGCAACACTTCATTTGAGTATTTTAGGGGGAAACTAAAATTCCTACGCACAATGTCCTTGAAAGCACGGGATGGGGTCCAGGCCTAGCAGGCTCCCCAACTTGTGACAATAACGACGCCTCGCGGGCGACTGCGGTACTCATTCGCCGCACGCGATGCCAGCTCGGGTCGCTCACACATGCTCTCACATCCACAGCAAAAATATTCCACCGCTGGACTACCGGAATTGAAACATTGAAATGAATAGAATACATCGTTACTATATTTTAGTATACTGGAGATCCAACAGTGTGGATCGGCGTGTAGCCGCGCGTAGCACACTGTTTGAACAGTGCTTGGGCAAGCGCACTGCTTCAACAGAGTGCTTGCATGGGTAGGCACGCTGATAGAACAGCATACATTATGCCTATAAGCCAGGCGCGGTTTTAAGAGGGAAAGGGGGGATTCCCCCCACCATTTTTCCTCGTTCACCCCAAGAAGCCACCTGCTATTCTTTTTCCAAACTCGCTCATAGAGCGACCCACAAAACACCACCACCACCTGACCAGGCATTGTTACCAGGTTGGGTGTAGCTTATTTCTGGTGCCTATGAACGTGTTAAACAGTGCTCAGCTAGAGCACAATGCTGTGGTTTCAGCGTAGCCTCGAACCGCCTGAAACTGGCAGTAAGTGATCAAAACGCATGAGATCGAAACGGGTTTAAAAGCGTGTTCGAGAGTTGACGTCGAGGCTTTTCACCATCGTCCATCCCATTCAGAGCACGCACCTGTAAGTGATACACAAAGGAGTCTACTGAACAATGAATAGCACTTCCTGAGACGACAGCGTAGGGCGCAAGCAGGTGGGACTCACCGTCACGAGACTTCCCTCTTTTGCAGGAACGCAGATAGGTGCACGCACGCATGCGCGCGGCCGCGGGTCTGTTCTCATAATACGAAGTATTCCGCCGAGGATCATTATGACTCCACGCGAAAAGGTTGCGAGGCGAGACCAGTGTGTCACACACACATACATAATACATACACACACGCGCGCGCGCAGCAGAATGCGGCCTGGTATGACAATCGTGCACGTCCTTGTGACCGCACAATGACTCTCTTCAAGGCCAAACTAGACGTGCCACTCTCTTTCTCTCCATCCATCCATCCATCCATCCATCCATCCACCCATCCATCCATCCATCCATATCCATCCAACCGTCCATCCACACAGTAAAAAGAGCCCAGAAATATTCTTCACTTTCCAGGGGAGTTGGAATGGTCCCAATGGGTTGGCCTAGAAATGTGCAACTTCCCATGGGATGTCCTGGATTTTCCAGTAGATCCCAGGGCATCCACTGGGGTTCCAACTTTCCTTGAAATCCCAGGACTCATGCATACATCCATCAATTCGTGCATCCATTTGTCCACCATCCAAAAACCTGCCGTGAAGTCTAAGTCGACACTTCCCTGTATAAGAATTCGTAGGTGTAACGAAGCTGCGGATTCAAATTGTAAGACAACGAAACTCTTTCGAATCTTACATCTTGGATCTTAGCACTAACCCTAACAGTCGGAGTGACCTCAGCTGACCTGTCCACCCAAAGATCACCATGGCGGGAGCAAGCGCCTGATAGAGACTAGGATTTTCATTTACCCTTAACTTAATTATGGGATTTAATTAATCAGGCTTGGCGTCGGCCTCGCTGTAATGCGATTCTTATCAAGTGAAATGAACTTCCTTCCCCTCGAGGGACGCCCCGTGGGAATGGCACCCAGGCGGCCCCGGCTCGGGCGCGCGACGCATGCAGAAAGGGTATTACGTTTCGTTCCAGCATCCGGACTTCACCCACGTGAAGTAATGCATCCCCCCTCTCCCCTCTTTGTCGCTCTCACTCTGGCTCCGCCACTCCCCGTCTCCGTCGCTCTCACCCACTCTGGCTCCGTCTCTATTAAACTGCCGGCGGCTCATTGCCACCTCAGCGTTGAGGGGCAGAGCTCTTTAACCCTCTCGCTCTCCACCGACCTGTCACCCCGTCATCCGTCTCTGGTGCTTATGAGTAGGGTCTAAGAGAGACAGGAGCGAGAAGAGGAGAGACAGAGAGAGAGAGAGAGAGAGAGAGAGAGAGAGAGAGAGAGAGCTGCACTCAAGCAATACAAGAAAAATTTTGAGTACCAAATAGCAACACACAAACACAATTAACATTAGTCACTATCACTTTCTTCTAATAGAAATGCAGTTTGGAAATATATCATTTGAAAAACAGACACTATAAAAAATATCTACATTTTCACAGTAGTTTAAAAGTACAAGCTACAGTTTGTCTGCTCTAGTTACAAAACTATAAAGCAAAACAATGGCGTGCTGAACTTTATGTGAATGTTGCAACTCACATCATATGTTGATGCTCGAATCGTGACACTCCAGTTATAAATCTGACACATGCGTTTTGTAAATGCTGAAGCTCAACAGTGATAGTAGCAGATATCCCTGAGAGCGAGAGAGAGGGGGGAGGGGGAAAGGCGTCACGAGCGAGTGAGCAAGGGGGGGGCAGGGAGGAAGAGAGAGAAGTGGCGTTATACGAGAGCAGCACATATAGCTCCTCCGGACGCAGGGAAGCCCCACCCCACCCACGCCCTGCACCCCAGCAGCTAATCGTGGAAGGGCTTCCCGCGCGCCAACAAAGGGGATGTGGGATGTGGTCGGTCACCGACGCTTGAACCCTGCTGACCCATCCGGTAGCGCGGTCACCCCACGTGGTGACCCCACGCGGTGACCCCACGCGGTGACCCCACGCGGTGACCCCACGCTCGCCTCGCCAGTCCCGCCCCGTTGCGTGGCGTTACGTGTTTAAAAGCTGCGCCAAAAAGACACACGACCCGGTCTTGTAACGACCAGAACCAGAGGACGCGGCTCCCCGCCCAGGGGCCAGTGGGAAACGACAGATTCTCATTCACATTCGTTAGCTGACAAAAAGATGGCATGGAAACACTAAAAAAAACACACATTTGCGACATTGTTTAGTAATAACCTCTTTTGGATATCTTTAATCGAGAAATAAATAAATTCATTATGGAAACAGTATATACTGTGTATATATTGTAAAGGTTCTGAACCTTACAATACTACAACCACTAATTGTAGAACCAAAAGTACTATAGTATTCTAGTAAATTAATACGTGTTAAGTTATAGATCTGCAGATCTAACATATTTGTCCTTTGTTTTGTACTATCGAACTTATACCATTGAAGTGGCGTGTCCCCGAACGAAGAACCCAGACCCTTCGGTAGTTGAATGAGCCAGTTTGCACGAAGAATTAATTAAATGTTTGTTCACGCCTTTGAGTTGAATTACGGTTTCTTTCCAGATGTCGAAACTTTCTATATTGATATTACAACTAAGAAGATGATGGCCCCCTCACGCAAAAAATAAAATAAAAATAATAGCATCGACATCCTATTCCATCTTTCTGATGACCCCTATCAGAACTTTTATTTTTTTCCTCGTCAGCGCTAACTGCGCGCGGCCATACACCTTACAAAAACTCGTAGTTTAGCTTATAATTTAGCCGAGACCCGTTCAACGGAAGTGTGCCTCCTCCAGCGCCTCGGCCGGGACCCGTCTGACAGATGTGCCGCGGCCCCGCCTCCGGGCCCGGCACAAGCCAGGCTCGGCGGCTAGGACCGCCCGGGGCGCGAGCAGCCAGCAGGCAGCCAGCAGGCAGCCAGCCCGAGCAGGCAGCCAATGCCAATGTCGCCAGGGTACGTACGGTATCTGGTGTCGGCCCGGTGATTAGGCAAGGAACGGCCGTGCCTGCCGCGCGTGCGCGGATGGGGACCAGTTTGGGGAGAAGAGGAATAGACACGCAGGACCAAAAGCAACTCACGACATCTTTTGGTATGTGACTTAGGAGATTCTTAAACTTCCGTAGACTTAAGATTATCTGTGTTGTCATTCATTGTTTTCTTTTGCCACCACCTCACTTACTCCCAAAGGGCAATTTTTTCCGCTGGCTGCGATGCAGTAGCAGCATCGTAAGTACAGTGCTC
>NW_026267371.1:28001-28414 GCF_000697945.3 Frankliniella occidentalis | reverse complement strand
AACACACGTATGTGTCATCCGCTTTCATTTCCGATGTTGGTTGGATTTTTTCCACTGCTTCGCCGACGCGAGGAGTGAGATCAGCACACACTTGTTCGCAAAACCCGCACCGCGAAAACAGCCTCACTTCCCGGGCCAATCATAAGGCTGACCCCGTCCGAGTGATGTCTAGGATTACGCTGCAGAATCGCTAATTGAATTTCTAATAACTTTCCCGCTGCTCTCTATGGGTCTGGCCGGCCGAAGAGGCCTGAAGGGGCACACGCGGACGCGGCGCAGTGGGGGGAGGGGGGGGGGACTGGTTGACACAGTCAAGGCGCCAGCTGGCCTAAAAGGCTTCGCTGCGGGCGGGCCGGTGTCAGCCACCCCCGGAAGTGCAGTGGGAAAACGCGAAGAAGAATAAAAACATACCG
>NW_026267371.1:25187-27131 GCF_000697945.3 Frankliniella occidentalis | reverse complement strand
GCGTTTGAGTGAGTTTACAGGGGCACTAAACCCAGAATTTGGTTAGTGCCCCAGGAAAGGCACGACTTAGCCCCAATGTTTTTCCAATGTATATATACAGGGAGAAAGGGGGGGGACTGGTTGACACAGTCAAGGCGCCAGCTGGCCTAAAAGGCTTCGCTGCGGGCGGGCCGGTGTCAGCCACCTCCGGAAGTGCAGTGGGAAAACGCGAAGAAGAATAAAAACATACCGTTGACGATAAAAATGGTATTTTCTTATAGTTGGGGCACAAGTGCGCTCAACTTTGAACAGAAACTGAAAAGCGGTCATGCCTGAAAATGCTCTTGAGGAATCATGCAGAAAGACCGTCCTTTAATTACCGTTACGAGACTGCCAAGTTCAGCCAATGCAAGGTCTCATAGCGCCTGATGGGTGTTAGATAGGCAACATTTGAGTGCTGCGCGTGCGTGTGCTGCGGGGTGGCCTATCCTGAGTCTCGCAGGCGACGAGCTCACGTAATTTACCCAATGAATCTGAGAAAAACGGACGTACTTTCTGGACGATCCAATAACATTTTACTCTTACGCCCACAAATGAAAACTCAAGAAAATGCTTTGCATGCAGATATTAAGTTTTAAAATTTTTCCGTGCTTTGTGGTCGTGAGGGTGGAGAGGCTGCTCCTCGGGCGCAACCACACCCTCGGGAGGACTCGGACTCACAAGAGAAAACTACTGAGCAGTCCGTTTGTGCTCCGCGTGATGCTCTCCATAATTTATTTCTCACGCGTTGCATTTTAATCATATGCCCGTTTGATTTCCGTGAGATACTCTGCTTCCCCTCTTTCTCTCCCATCCTGATGCTGGGAGTCTCCTGCGTGATATAACGCTAGTCCGACACGCGGGAAAGGAAATCGACAATTCAGAACGGACCGCCTCTCCTGCCCCTTCTTCATCTTTTTTCCCTTTCTTGCTTTTATTCAGGCGACGCGATCGCGGGCTCCTGCGACGACAAAACTGCGTACGTCACGTAGGACGCCAGGAGCCTCAAGGATGAGGAACTAGGCCAGTTTCATGGTCAAACGTACTAGAAAAACAAATCCTTTAAACCTGGTTCAAGTACCACAGTTTTTTTGTTTTGTTTACAGTGGACAAGATGCACATCAGGCCTTACGTCAAGTTCGTCAAGCCGCACCTAAACTGATCGGTAATCCTAAGACACCAGAGATGTCACTGAGGGTAGTTTCAGTTTAAAATCGCCCGTTACTGGCAAGCAGGTACACTGCACTCTGATCTGACACTGTGTACCTTCGCATATTTTGAAACATCCGACATTATAATCCTTGCTCTCAGGACATCATTGCCCTGCCATACGGGGACTCCGCACTCTGCGATATACCCGACATGCTCGACACTTTTGTGTGCATCCTGACACTCTCGACACCCCGTGCAGTTTGACACCCTCGACACCTCGTGCACTTTGACACCCCCGACTGCCTCCGCACGCGCGGTCCGCCCTGGACCGTTTGGAGGCGAGGCGCGGCCTGCGAAGCGCGGCGCAAGCAAGGCTCGCCGGGAGAAACTTTCTATACCGGTTGCGAGCCGAAAGAGGGGGGAGGGGGGCTGAAGGGCAGGCGACCAGGCACAAGGCACCTGCGCCGACCCGGCCCGGCCCACGGCCGCTACCACAACGTTCCACAAACACGGTTCCCATCGACTTACGCCCCCGAAAGTACGGAAGAGACAGATTCGAAGCCGGACACTTAATTTCAAATAATGGTATTGCAACAATCTGCTGAGATTTCCCCGTCCACATTGTAAATAATAAATAACAAATGTATGCGTCAGTTTTTTCATTACATAAAAAAACTCTCAATATCTGATAGTCAAATGGATTCCCGTTAATATGAGTTTATGTCAGACTTAATTCGATTTCTCGTTCATATTTTAATTTCATCAAATTCAATT
>NW_026267371.1:14878-24022 GCF_000697945.3 Frankliniella occidentalis | reverse complement strand
AATAATGGGGGACCATTTTAACGTCATGGTAGTGAGTCGGGGCTGAAATTCCTCCTTGGGTCTCGGCGTTATGGCGTTATGGCTACAAATTCTTATGTCAAAAAGGGGCGGAGAGACTGCTTACTGTGCCTCGGGCACTTGCTCTTTGTGGAGGGAGATGCTGTGGATCTGGACCACGGCGACATCAACACAATCACAGCTCGACACTGGGCCAGCAGCAAGGGCCCCGCTCCGGTACTCGCCGTGCCCAATGCGCGGCCCAATTACGCCGTAAAACCCGTTGGAAACTTTGATATTTTCGTCGACTCATCTTTGTTCTTCCGCGTCCGCCCACTGCAGGCTCGGGCGCCCTGGCCGGCAGGCCGTAGGCCGTCCGCCACACAGGGCAGCGCTGCGGGACCGCCTACATTCACTTACTGAGCCACGGCTGAGCCCGCACAGAGGCTTGCTGCTGAGGGGTTGCCGAACCCACGTGGCAGGCTAGATGGAATAAGACTTTGTTGATGATTACTGATCACTGAATTGCAGACCATATTTTTTGATTTACATTAAGGTTGATGTAAGAGTCGCGGAATGTTGTGCCGGCGGGACCTAAGGAGGGTGGGTGGGGACGGGGAGAGGAGGGAAGGGACACGGGAGGGGGGCAAGGGGGTGAGGAGGGGCTGTGGGCAATTAAAGGCCCCTCGCGTGTCGTCGCGAGTCGCTGGCTTTTAAGAATGCCAAGCAGCGCGCGGCATTCAACTCGTAATCAGGCTAATGAATGAAATAAAATTATTGCGCGTTTTTTTTTGCTCGTCTTAGAATAATGCAATTTAACGGGCGTGTTGTTGTTGCCGCCACCATTCGGCGACCACCTCAGGGTGGGCAGTCACTGCTGGCTGCAAGCCTTAAGGGCCTCGTTTTAGCCCCGGCGTTACGATTAGACGCAGCTGTGCGACCGAGCCGGGCGAGCCGGACGACAAGCTGCCAACTGCACCGCTTGGAAGGCGCCTCTTCGCAGGAGATGCCAAGGACAGTTATCGCCGGGTCTTCAGGAGTTTCGAAATTAGTTACATTTACGTAAATAATAGTTAAATGAAAAACAACTAATATTCTTCGGACAAATCCATGGTGGATCCTTATGCAAGTCATATGCTAACCACAGATTTGCAGTAACGTCCGTTTTTATAGTTACTGAATAACTTCTGAATTTTCGTGTTTTTCCTCTATTTCAAATTTTAGACTGTCTTGCTGAATAGAACAGCAGGCGTCATGGCTGAGATATTCTGTTAGTTTGGTTTTCGGCCATTCCCTGCCCATGCCGCCCAAGAATCTGTTTATCTTCTCCACTAAACGTTACACTTAGCGCAGCACGCCCCGTTAGCGCCAGCGATCGCATATTCATGGACCTGATAAAGGACCTGTTACAATGTAGCATTAACGGTAATACCATCGGGCAATTGGGCTCATCACAGATTTTAAATCATATGTAGATGACGAAGAACATGCAAGGTGTGACTCCGTTATATCAGATATTGATTTGATTTAATGACGTGAGTAAAATTATATAACCACCTTTGAATGTCTCCTATTATTATGAAATCTTCAATAAAACGGCCTCAGTCATCTTTGATCTACGTGGTGCTGGTGGCTGCCTGAGTGTGAATTCATTTCTATCCGTGTGTGGTTCTCGTGTTTTGCTCGGGCGCCCTTCAGGCTAGTCTTGTGTTGTACGCCCGGAGGCACGCGGCCGCCTCTGGCTGGTCATTGACCGAGGCCTCGGAGCCGTGCCCAGACCTACCCTGAAGATCAAAGCGTCTGCCGATATGCAAGCGTTGAGACCTGTCGTGTTGTGTGACACTGAAGAACAGTTCGCCAAACAAAATTACCATGGGGATAGCCAGCCATTGATGTTCATCTTCCGAAACAGACCGCATTTGCTGTGTGGTTTTATTCACATTTATTTGAGCAGGGCTTAACTAGACTGCTATGACAAAATAACTAGAAATTAATTTGGAGGACAATCAGTCTGAAATTAAAGCACACGTTATTTTCAGGCTGATTGTTTTGAATAACAACATTCCTGTTGACATTTTACTACACTTAAAACGAAAACAACACGAGATCGCGCGCAGAGACGTCTGCTGTGTACCCCGCATTCTGGAGGCGCTTCTTCTTCTTTGGAGCGCAAGCAATTGACAAGTCGAGGGGGAAACGTCTCGCGTCCCGCGCCATTCCTTCCCAGAGGATCTTTTTGCTGATCAGAGAAAGTGATACGCGCATGTCGCTACATTTCCCAGCCGCGGCCGGCTCAGGGGGCCGCTAAGTGACAAATGACCACCGCCATAGAAAGAGTTCTCTATCGGGCCTACCTACCGCCCACATCCACCGCAACCGGCGGCCGGGCAAGAGCCGAAACGGATCGAGGGGGGTCGGAGCAACCTGCTGGACCGGCGCGTTCGCACACACGCACACACAAATACACACGCGCGCGCGTTTTACGATCATTTGCCTTCTCCCGGGTCGCGTCCGAATACGCCGGGCAGAAACAGGTCAGTGGGACTCGTCCTCTCCTGGGCCGGCCCCCGTCCGCTATCGCTGCACAACCTACATGACTCCAAATAGATTGTCGGCACACGGCTTTGGATTGCCAAACGAGCTACGGAGAACGATCGTTCGCCAAATCTCATTCGTTTTTGCCAGCTCCCGTGTCGCTGAAAACTACAAACGAAGCATCGCAGCCGGAGAGGCGCCTTCAAGTGCTAGTTGGAGGAACACTACTTGCAAGTCTGCAACGCGGTTGTGCGCTTGGGAGTAGTGTTCGATACAAACTATGAAGAAAGCAAACATAAGATCTCGTTTGGATCTCGTCATAAATTTACGATACCGATCGTAAATTAACAAGACCGCTTAAAAATTAAAGATACCGCTCGTAAATTTAGAACATCTTCTGTGAATCGCTCATTACGAAAAAAATGTAAATTTATAAAGATGTGTACCTCACAGTGCACGGTTGCACTTGTTGGAGACCTCAACGGTGGTGCTCGACAATAGCGCTGCAGCGCGAGCAGGCAGGAGCTGAGCAAATGCAGCGTCGAATCGAAGAAACTAACTTCATCACAAGGGCTTCAGCGTTGGGTTTGACTCTGGGTTGTCTGCCGCAACGCAAAACCTGCTGCTGCCACTGCTGTCAGTGTGTGAGCCGCATCCCTCGTTCTCTCTCACTCGCAATGAGAGACAGGAGACAACGCTTTCGCTCCGAGCCACCCAGGCGGCCTGCTCCCCGATGAATGCACACTGCGCGCCGAGATAAATCAGTCTCTCTCTCTCTCTCTCCCCCCCCCCTCTCCTGTGCACATCCTCTCCGGCGCACATCCTCCACCCATAACACACGGGAGTGCCACTTCCGGCAGACCATATTTCCTAATCTCGAGGCTGCCGCTTCTTCGTTCACCCGACCGATCGAATCAAAAACTGCGTCGAAATTGGAGTTTGGGCAGTACAGAGTTTGAACAGTAAAACAAACACAGTCTAGCTGGCTTCATTGTCTCCGTGTTCGTGTGGAGGGCGACAAAGCATACCTATATTTTGAGAACATCGATTACCTCCGAAGAGAGTAATTTGCGCGAATTTGAATCCTGGCTGTCACCATGACGTCAAGATGGCCCGTCATTTTGATGCCCCTCTGCACTCACCCTGATGTCATTGTGACTTACTATGGCGCCCATAAGTCAAATTTTGGTCACAATGACATCAGGATAAGTGGAGCAATATAATGGGGGACCATTTTAACGTCATGGTAGTGAGTCGGGGCTCAAATTCCTCCTTGGGTCTCGGCGTTATGGCGTTATGGCTACAAATTCTTATGTCAAAAAGATAGTACTCTGTGTGTCAAGTGTTGGCGTTCTCTTGAAAACTGTCAAATCTTTCTGTCAGACAATACTAAATTTACTATGGCAGATAAGGCAAGCAAACACAGTGAACCAAGTAAAATTTCTGCACGCTATTTCTAGGACCATCATTGCCGCCACATTCATGATACGATTTTTACACACTTTGCTGTGTATCTTTTAGTCGTTTTTTCACCCTCCCGCAGCGTTTTTGTGAGGTAGGGTTCGATGTACCCCCGTCCTGCAGGCGCGCGCACCGCCGCGCACGGCGGCGGCGGCGCACAGTCCAGCGATCGGGAGATTCCACGTCCTCCTCTCTAGCGCGAGCTAGTCGTCCAATCTGATGCAGCACGCGCGTTTCTGTTCCTTTTTTTGTGTGTGTTGCAAAGTGTTGAACGCGCGCCTGCGGGGTGGGCGTGGCGGGCCTGGCGCGGCGCGCGGCTAGGCAGGCGAACTGTATCAGGTCTTCCACACGTATGGCCCAGATTTATGGGTCGTATATGGGGCCGTATATGGCTTACGGACTTTACAGGCTTTAAGCCCGGCTGCCCAGCCAGCCCCGCCCAGCTCCGGGCTGCTCCGGGCGGCTCCAGGCGGGCGGGACGACTCCGGGTGGCTCCGGGCGGGGTAGGCGGTATCGTCGCTTACCGCCACCCAGCCGTGCCTGCCGGTCGAGCCCCGAAGGGACGAGACGGATCACTCACATGTGTCGAATGCGCGGACGTGTGATAGTGCCAGAGAAGGAGGCCGGGCAACGGAGCAGGGTAGGTGGCGTAGCAGTGATTGTGAATGTGTTAGGAATTATTAAGAGAGAGGGAGAGAGCGGCTGATCTCGGAACCCGCAGCGCAGGGTTCACACAGTTAAAGTCTTACGAAGCAAAATGCCAAATGCTTCGTACCTACGAAGGATTTTCTCCTTACGAAGCGTCCAAATCCTTCGGATAACAAAGGATTTGGCATTTTTCTTCGTAAGACTTTAACAGTGCAAGTTCCTGTCAAAGTTTTGCAAAGAAATCTTAATAAACATTCCCTCTGGCCACAACGATGCAACATAAGATTTCACAGATGTATGCATGAGGAGCGCTCTAACCGAAGCACGCAGCATTGGCTATCTGACTTATTTCGTGATCAAAAGAAACAGACCTGTACCCTTTAAAACTAATCGAAACGGCGCATTCCTTTACTAGACTAATTTTTGAAAATTACTCAAAAACAGTCATTGTAATACGAGCTAAATTACCAGAAATTTTCGAACCCTAGCAAGATCGAGTAACGCACGGCTGGAGTCGAGAGCCTGGAACAACTTCCCACGACCGGCCGCCGCCGCGCCACCCGAGCGAGTAACGACAGCCAGACAGCCGGCGCGTCGTCGTCGGCACTTCGAAAACGCGACCACTTTTAAACTCGCCTTCTTATCCCTTTCACGAGATGGATCTAGAAAGAAAGGAAAATCCGATTTCATTTTCTTCCCTTCCCCTTCCTTCCTTAACAGACTCGTTGTACAGAGCGGCGGCTGCTACCCCACGACGTGACAATACGTGACAACGGAAAGTGCTACTCATTATCACATGACGGTGGAGGCGCCACTCAGCCAGCGTCGGTGCGTGCGTGGAGTGCGAGAGAGAGGACGGCGTCGGTGCGTACGCGCAACAGAGACAGCCGCGTTGATGTCCTAATGAGGCCCGTTTTCTCGACACTATCAAAGAAAGCGGCGCTGTTGGGATGACAAGATGACATCTTACTTCATCCCCGACGAGCGCACAAGGTTTAGTGCTGCTGAGCTAACGGCGATGTATAGATGTACAGATACCCAATGACAGGAAGCGATGATAACGTACTTCCAATCATGACCTAATTCACTTCAACCGTCCAGTTTCATACAAGAACCAAAATTTGTGGAGAGCCCTATTATTTTGTCTTTTGAATCGTTAACATCGTGCTAAGTGAATTTATTTTGGAAACTACGGGTTTGTTCTTAACCGTGAGACAAACGTCAACGTTTGATTGTGAATCTTCCAAAATTGTACCCATATCTCTCAAAACTAATCTAAAATAGGTATCAATTGGTTGAGTCTAAATTCCTAAAACAAATTATACCATGTGAAGAATTATTTTTGCGACATGTACAGTTCAGCTGTCAGCGTACGTTAACAGATCCGAATTAGGTTCATAAGTCTGTCGTTAAGATCAAAGTCACGTCTTTACCCAAACTACAATAACCCCAAACGGGCAGGTCTACGAACCCTCCAAATATTGTTATACGTAGAAGGAATAGGATCTTTTGGTAGGATAGAGCCAGAGAGAGGAAAAGAATATCAAAATAACTGATCCGAAAAAAGTTCAGTCGCTCTACGGGGGTCTGTTTTCCATCACTTTCATTTCGTCCTGTCCGCTAAAGCGGTCGACAGGGATTCATACTTCATACAAGTCAAGTCTTAGTGCAGGACGACATGGAGGATGACTGCTCTCCAGACTTGCAGTGAAAAGGCGAGGGAGGGAGGGAGTTAGGGAGGGGGGGGGGTTTACACGGGAGCGTCCGCGACGGGACGAGTACACGCTCGCGTGTCACTGTCATCCATCGTTATTGATTTCGAAAGCAGGACGACGTTTTGAGAGAAAGGCCCATCCATATGCCGCCGAAGAGCCGGACCAACGAGGTCCTGTGGGAAGGGCGGGGCAGAGAGCGCCGCGACAGGACCGTCTGCTCAATGTAATGTGCCCCAAAGACCAGCGCACCCGCGAATATGCTGCAGCATAGCGGACTCATTTGGTATTCGGTAACAAGGCGGTTGCGCGCGAGCACACACACACACACCGAATGAGGAAAGCAAATGTTTATTTGTTTGTACGCTCTGTTTTGGGAGAAACCCCGGCAGAGAACTCGTTCTGGGACTCCAGCAGGCCTCCAGCAGGGCCTTGCTCCGACTGAGTAATGTTGCGTCGGCCCCGCGGGGAGCCCTCTAGAGGACCCAATAGAGAGTGTCGCTTTGGACCACAAACACACACACACACAGACACACACACAACACACACACACACATGCAGGCGCACAACATAAATGTCGGGGGGGAAAGTGATTCAAATCGAAGTCGTACATCGACAGCTGGGGCGGGGCTGGCGGCGGGGTGGTGCTTGTGCGTCGCTTGTGCGGTCATGCTGTTCAACAGAACGCCGCACTGATGTTACAGCACTGCAGCGCGCCCCACCCCGCGCGGGCCCGGGCCCAGGCCCGGCCCACACTGTCCTCTCCGGTTTCCGAATGGCAAGGACTTATTGGAAGTGTTATGCATACTAACGGGACACACACCAAGTGTCGCGCGCTCTTTGGTTCACAACTCGGAGAGGCGCTCACCACAAACAGTCAATGGCGCTCGACAGTCGTAGGCAACGCGTGCCTCTGAACATGTACAAGTGTGCTAGAAGCGTTGAGCAGTAGTATATATTCGAGGCAAGTGCTCGTCATACTGACACAGTGCAGTGCCATCACGAGGACCACCATACTAGAAAGAGCCATCTCGCTCCGAGGACACCCATGACCCTCGCCCGCCCAACCAACTCAAACCAATATGTGGGGCCACTCCATGCGAGAGTGTCCCTGTCCATCTCCCTCGCGCACACACCGCCCGCACCTTCCCCACGCCCTCCTCGCAGCCGTGTTCGTAAGGCCATGCCTTGGCCATAGCAGTGCGAATGGCAACCGCCAGCAACCGCCTTGCATGGAGAAAGTGTAAGCTGACACCAACGGCAGGCGCTCCCCCCCCCCCCCCCCCCCGGGGATGCTGCGATGCTCCCACCGCTGACCACCCGGCCTGGACCAGCGACCGGCCGGCGACTTACGCCCCATAGCACGTGTCGCTGCCGATGGCGCACAAACGCACTTTGATTTATAAATAATTTCTGACAACTTCAGCTGATTAAAGGAGCATGTTTATTAAACGCGCTCGCCTCGTCGCCTGCAATACTCGGGGTAGGCCACCCCGCAGTACACGCATGCATTACAGTCAATGTGTTGCCTACCCATCAGGCGCTCTCACTCAGACCATGCATCGGCCTTAGGTGAACTTGGCAGACGACGGACGCATTGTCTGAATGATCCCACCACAATAAGAGCAATTAGGTAAAGGTAAAGACGAGTTTATTTCGTAGCGCAAAATTACACTGTGAAAAATACTAGGAAGGTTTACAAAAAAAAATTCCTTGACGCAAGTTGTAAGATAACAATTTGTAATCGTAAATATACACGCAGTAGGTATCGACTTAAAATCCACCGGAGAGTAAAAAATGTGCTCTCGCAAATTTACAAATTTAATTACAATTCAAGTTTTGTAAATTACCGACGAAATTTTTCACAGTGTAATTTGCGCTCTAAGTCTCCTTTGTTTTTTAGGTGGAGGAATAATAGCGCAGTGGGTACTTTTTTTTCTCGATAGCGTTCCTTATGTTCGCCGTTCCTCCTCACTCCTCCTTTTCACCCGCACCCCGAGCACGTCCACAAGTCATGCCATGCCATTTCTACGTCCAATACATACCAAAGAGAGTCTCTATAAGCCTTACACAACACTCACTCACTCTCACTCACTCGCGCGCACACACACACACACACACACACACAACTGCAAAGTTGCAGACCAAATGCGCACTTCATTTCGGCTGCTGCTCTCCCCCGCCGCTAGTGCGCCGCCGGGACACCCGCTGCTCGCGCTGCTCACATACTCGGCCGGCCCGCAACATTTTATCGCCCCCTTTCCTGTGCAAAATGGCAGCACCGCGACCGCGCGGGACGCCTCGGGTCGCGAGGAGAGGCGCCGCTTCCACATCCTGCTCAACAAAGTGGAATATCGGTCGCGCCGACGTGAGCCAATCGTGCCGGCCAACGCGGACGACAGGTAAAATACATGGGACATTCAGTTTTCACCCCCCCCCCCTCGAAAAGACAAGGTCCCCACTACTTTTCTTTCAAATTCCTGAGGTTTTCCAAGCATTTTCCTCATTTCTTTGAATTGACATCATATAAAAAAAACCAGATTTTCCCGATGCGTCGCAACGACTGTAAGTTTGCGTTTTCTTATTACAGTAATGTCCCCCTCGAAGCTGGCCGATCAGGACCGAAATTCAGCTTCGAGAGGACGCCCCGAAAGTTTGCCACATGTTGCGAACCTATTGTATTGGCGCGGACTCAGGCATTATTCCATGGGAATAATCTACACTCCTTTTGTACATCCCGAGTGCGGTTTCTTGCCCAATCCCAATCTTTATGATGCGACGATTCCGGTCC
>NW_026267371.1:5615-14048 GCF_000697945.3 Frankliniella occidentalis | reverse complement strand
GAGAGAGAGAGAGAGAGAGAGAGAGAGAGAGAGAGAGAGAGAGAGAGAGAGAGAGAGTACGGTCGATGGGCACGGTGCAGACGCCAAGGGTAACCGAGAGACTAGAGGCATTGAGGCTTATGCACTCCATCCACCCCGTCGCACGTCCAGGAAGTGAGCCTTAAACTGCGAAGGCTAAAACGCGTCTCCATACTTAATGAAATTCCGTTGACTTATTGGCCCATTTACTTATTCGTTCGGTAGCGTAAACTGTCCATTTCTCGGTTTACACTGTCCTACCACCTAGTTGGAACCCTCTGGCGAGTCAGTAAGTGGTGCCACTTCTGGTTCGTTCCGATGCTATCGGTAGTCGGCCGGCCCCTTCAGACAGTACCGCACGGCACGCGATATTAGACGGGGAAGGTCGATCCACGACCTCCGGAGTAATGAGCACAATGAGGGCGCCCACAGAACAGAAATGTGTAAAATAAACGCGCTGCTCTAGTGGAAGAGAGGCCCACTCCCAGAGAGAGAGAGAGAGAGAGAGAGAGAGAGAGAGAGAGAGAGAGAGAGAGAGAGAGCAGGGTTGGATGGGAGCTACCCGAGGAACTCAACTCTGGCGAGCACGGAGCGGAGCTCGGGTGAAAAAGGGGGGTGGGGGGCAGCTCGCTCGCTAGGGTATCAGGGGTCACTGCCAGCGTGCTGCGGACCAACAGCGCCACGCCGTAGCGGTGACTCCAAGAGCTAGGCACGGGCGGAGCCGGGGCAGCACGTTTGCATCGCATAGCAGGTGGGTCCAGAAGACAGTCCAGCCCGCGCGTCCGCAGCGAGCGAGGAGACACGCAATGAAGATTAAAATATTTAACACACAAAAAAAAAAACAACAGATGTTTTTAAAAAGAACAGGTACATAATGAAGGACACGCTTTTCTGCTGACCGGTGCATGACTGTCTCACACTCTTTAGTTAACCATTATACGAAATAGTTTATTTACAGCTATACTAGCCGTGCCCCCATTCTCTTGCTAATTTAAGAACACAGACTTAATGCAGTCGTTAGCAGGTTTGACTATGTCACCCTGAGAATACGTGCTCCTGGATTTAAACACAAAACACGGTTCTATTACAAGCAGGTAATTGATGCAAAGTTTACTTTTACTCGGAAATGGACAGCTTCTTTAACTGAATTTGGAGCAAAAACCAAAGAATTGTACATCAAAATAAAAAATAAAAATCAGTGTAACTTCTGATGGCATTAAACTCAATAAAGTGTAGAATACTAGTACTAACTCAAACTGTTCGGACGTTAGCATAACGGGAAAAATCCACATCGATGAGGAAGTGCCGTTGTTATGATAACATTCAAACAGTTTGGAATTCAGATTTAGAGAGTTTTACACCTTAAGAAGTGACACTGATTTTATTTTTTCGACTTCATGCAGCAGGACTGACTTTGCGCAGATATCGATTCAGAGGCAATCTTCATTGTAAGAGAAAGAGGGTACGACCCTGCCTCCCTTGTGTCCTATTTTCAGGATTGCTGCAAGTGTGGCGATTGAAACGGTTTTCGGTGGGCACCTGAAGCTGCCGTTCGTGCAGTGCGTGTCGACCATTACCATATTTTGACATCGAGCAGGGTACCGTACACGTCTCTCTCTCTCTCTCTCTCTCTCTCTCTCTCTCTCTCTCTCTCTCTCTCTCTCTCTCTCTGGCTATCAGGTTACGATGTCATCATAAGGACAAAGCTCCTGGAGCAACGGCGACGGCAATTGGGAATAGGCGCGCACAACGGTCGTGCGGGGAAGGGAATGCAATCGAGCATTAGCAAAAGCAGCGGGAGACAACAGCTCGGTACTTTGCGGTGGGTCACTCCGCTCGCCAGCCGCAGAGCGCCGCAGCTGGTATGGGTCAAAAGACCCCCCTCCCCCCCTTTCGTTTCCACTCTGTCTTCTGGTACGAGCGGCGGTATTGTCTGCAGCAAGGGAAAAAGAGTAGTGTTGTGACCTTCGTGCACGGCAAAATAATAATGGCAGTGAAATTCATTGTGCGAGAAAGGGCGGACGGATGGCAAGAAAAACTGAGCGCGGATAGTCGGGGAGAGGCGGGGTGGGGGTGGGACGGGGCTGAGGTCACCTCAGAGACCTAATACTGCGCCCCGAGCGACCCCTTTCCGGGGGGAGTATTCCCGTTGTTGGCTTTCACTGCTGGAAAAGACAACAAAATTAAATGAGGAGGAAATAATGACCAGGCGATCTGTGGATGACACTGTGCTAAAGGAGAGGAACGGAGTCGGTCAGAAATGTGGACTGTGAAGGTAAAGGTGCAAACATGAGACACTTGTACCTATTTATTTATTTATTTACTTCGCGGTAGAGCAGGTTTAGCTTTACAGCAAGCCGCAGTGCTCAGCGGAGCCTATTCCCAGACGAGCACAAATAGTGTGTAACAAGTGTTTACGAGACTTTCTCTCTGATTGCTCCCCAGGTGGAGCGCTGCGGTGGTGATGTGTCGGTGGAGGCTGTCGGTCATGTCTGAGAGACCGATGACGGCTGTCACTCATCGCGGATACGATCAATCGCATTTCGAAGGATAATTTCTGAGGATTTCGTCGGCTCTCTGACATATTAGGAGCTCCAATGCCGCCCCCCTTTTTCCCAAATCTTAATCCATGTTATTTTTAAGAGTACTCCTCTAACGGGGCGCTCCCGCGGCCTGCACTCCTGCTCCCACAGGTGGTGGGTGCTTCGCTGCATCGCCTGTCCGGTGGATTTCCCGCTAACACACATCCATCGTATGCTAAGTGACCACACGGCGCTGGCGCTACCTATACACCGTCAGAGACCGGGCCAATCTCGGACGATCGACGTTTAGACATGAACTCGGTAGCAGCTGCAAGACCATAAAAATGCATTATTCACGACTGTTTCGTGTTCAAATTATAGAGCCACTCACGGGTTTTTGGAACAAAATGTATGTTTTCCTGAAAAAATACTGATTTAAACGATATCCATGCAAAAGTGCAACAGAAAATTCACCACACACTAATGTGTGAGGGTGGCACACACAGAAAACAGTGTGCGACATGTGACAACCACGTTATCAAGTTATTTGGGTTGTTCAAGAAGGGTTCCTACTGATTTAAACATCACACACTGCTTTGTCTGGAGTTAAATTTTTTGAGCACTTTATCTGCAGAGAAAGCCGCCGCCCGGCGGTGGCAGCAGACTGGGTCTCGTGGACCGGAGGCTGGGGGCCTAAGGTCCAGGTCAGAGCGTGGGCCTAATTAACGACGGTAGGGTCCCATCGCGCGGCGAGGCTCCCATAGCGCCCAGCCCAGCAGGTCGTGTGGGCACAAGTACCGGCCAGGGTCCTTACGTAAGGGACCCGAAAGCCCACACACAAACGCAAGCAGACATTTGGTGCTGTCAAAAATGATCATGCATTCGTAGGTTCAAATGTATGACGAACGTCGGGTTAGAGAACTTATTAGAAGTAACTATCTGGTTTCCGAAAAAAGAAAACTCAAGAGTTTCATGTGGCTCCAGATGAATTATGGTTTTGGTATCATCACTCATCTGAGTGACGTTCGTCGGGAAAATAAAGCAATATTCTAATATTTCACTTAAATGAAGCGACGCTAAGCGTCGCTCGTCCAAGAGGAACGATATTGGAAGCGTTTCGTCGCTCTTCCAAAATCAAAGCAAGTTACACCTGCATTTATAGTTCGACATGTTATGCAAAACGTTATTTAAATCTTAGGGAACAGACCAAGAATCGCATATGGACTGCTCGGGCTGGTAGCATATGTGCTCCAAGTGTCGCGTGCACGTGGTATAACTGGACGTGCAAAACGCCTTAATAGGAAAGATGCGATCGTAGAGATAGACATAGAGACAAAAGAGCGGGAGAGAGAGGGGGGGGGAGAAGGGGAGGGAGAGAGAGGGAGAAGGAAGAAGCAAGAGTGGGCTGCTTGGTGAGCCCCGAGCCCCTGTCAAGCTTTGCATTGCCAACCTTCTGGTCCGCCCCTCAGGGGACCAGCGCGCAGTCATAGTTCAGTAGAGCACCACGGGCAGGGAGGAGGGCGAGGGCGGCCTTTCACAACCAACGCACTAAGCGGACGAGAGAGCGAGAGAGAAAGAGAGAGGGGGGGGGTCGTTCAGTTCAGTCTGCCACATCCCAGGCGACTCGATCCCACCCACCACCCGGCAGGGATATGCACTCCAACTCGTTGGGCGGCGTTGCGTGCAAATACTGCAATGACTTTCGTAACGCCCTGCGCGCAAATAGTGAGGCGCGACCGGAGCTGCTGCGTTAGCGGAGAGAGGGCGGGGCGACGAGAGAAGAAGAGAGCAGTCCCACAGTGGCTCAGCCTGTACACGGAAAGGAGCCGCCTCACCCCATTGCGTGCGAGTTGCGTGCGCGGCTTATGTCAACATTCTAAAGCTTTGCTAATTACGGTGTTTAGCACCTTCTCCCGCGCCCTGCACTTCCACGGCGGGGGCGGCAGTGGCGCTCGGCGCTGCGACGCGCTCGCGCACTCCCCCCGCCGCGCGGTTCCGTTCGAAGGCTGCTTTCACTGGGTGTAACCTTTCTAACGTAAAAAAGCCCCGGCGCTTCTTCGGCCTCCCTTTACTTCCTCCCTACCCGGCTCTGGCGGCGAGTGCCGCCCCGGCGGGGTTATTCAAACACCAGTCCACTCACCGGCTGCTGCAGCTGCTGCTGCTGGACCACGGACCGCTCGCGGCGGCGGCTCGACCGCTTCAGCACACGGTGAAGCTGCAAAACACACAAATGAATTTGAAAAAAAGGAAACCACAAAAAACAGCTTGGGTTCTAACAGTGCATGAGTAAATAATTGGAGGCACCGCGGAACTCCAATTTTGTCCGACATGAGAATTATTATCACATTTAAGGATTTAATTTTTTCCTAAAAAGCATGTTGGAATAAAGTTTCCAGTTTCTTCGGAAAAATTTCGGCTTCAAAATAATCCCTAGTCGCATTTCTAAGTTGTTGTTGTCGTAACGAGTACCAAGAACAGGACCAGATGGATACTGTTTTTGCAGAGTAGTCGGCCAAGCTCATGAGCATCCCATATGTGGTGCACTCGAATTAAAACAACGGGACTGTATGCATTTGTGTTCCAATTCGCTTACGTCCATCCGGGACGTCCAGTCGGGACGCGGGCTTGGGTGGGGCCGAGTGGAAATGGGGCAGCTGTTGTACCACAATGCTGCCACTGTGAGAAATACTTGAAAGGGTTACAGTATCAATGTGTGTTGTAAAATAACAAGTTGAAATTGTAAAACTACAAGTACTGGGTTTCGACTTGGAATTCATTGACAAGCAAGAATGGGCTGTCGAAAAATTATTCACATTTCCTATTTTGAAGACCAAAAATTACAAAATATGTAAATATGTTGTAAATTAACGAAAATATTTTCATAATGTGCAGTGGAGAAGTAGTTGTTGAAAACGATCTTGTGACTGTTTTTTGTGATCAAAACAGTTAATGGCATTGACAACAAACTTAAATCGAAAACTTGTTACGGCTTTCCGTGTAAGAAAGTCTTCAATTGAGAAGTTGCACACTTGCAAGTGCACAACTATGGAGTTGCAAGTATTCAACGTGCACTTGTACTTATAAATTTTAAGGAGTTGCACACTTAGTTTATCAGTGTAACCCGAGTCCACAGAAAATTTATTTTGAATACAAGATTGTTTTTGTAGGAATCGAGTTCCGCAAATGTGATACGTAGAATCAGAGGGACGGGCGAGCGCGGGAGCCTCCTGAGAGAGACGGGCATAAAAAGAGATATGAACGATACGGGGACAAGCGTGAAATAAGGGAATACAAGTGGGAGGGGGAAGAGCCGGCGGGCCGGTGCAGCGCCGCCGTGGACTCCATAGCAAGGCACTTAACTGGTGATCACTCAGCTGGCGCCAGGGTCTTATCAGGCGAGGAAGGTGGCGCCTGCACTGGATTCTGCCCCACCCCGGCCCGCCTCGGGGTTGTTGGCGCGGCAGGCGAGGTTTCGGCGCTCTCGGGCGCGGGTACTCAACCGATAGCGCGCGTATCCTGTGTGGCCAAAGCCAAAGTGGTACCGAGAGCAAGCGGCGCGCACGAGCTCACGGGCACGGGGGTGATCTTGTTGAGGAGCGAGCGGGCGCCGAGAACAGCCCGGACGACCCGTCCATAGCGATACGACATTCCGAGTCAAATCTCCTTCATGATCTCGCCGTCGGCGCCCCATCGCCTCCGGGATGTGACAAAGCGCGGACTTTACAACTTTATAGCCCGGGACGCCACCGAGGGGCATCACCGGGGACCAGCGCGGACCACCTGCCGAACTGACGACGCTTAAGGCCTACTTAACATTCCTGGCGTTTCACGGCTGAAGCGGCGAGAGGAACATCCCAATCCGTCCAGTCTGACGCTCAGGGACACACACACACACACACAGCGGGGATGAGAGAGAGAGAGAGAGAGAGAGAGAGAGAGAGAGAGAGAGACTAAAATGAATCTTGTGGTTTCCAGTGGAGGGCATGAACCTCGCACCATGCCCGCTGGCACGTACACCTATACACACAGGCACATTCACCTTACTTTTTTAAAGCAGTCGCTGCGCTGTCTGCTCTGATCTATGAGTTTATGCTATATTTGGTAAATAACGCCACTCTGGAAACCCAAGTTTGTTATTTGATTGCAGTATTTACTGGATACCCAGGTGTGTGAGTGTGTGTTATTTACTGAACACCCTCTATTTATGCAACAAATGTATGAAACAAATGTCGTAATTGAGCAAAATAAGTTTGTTGTTCATTAACTTATAAAACGTCTGGCTTGCTCTTGAGCTTGGGCTAGAGGATCTTGCGAAGACCGTCATTTTTGGACTCTCCCACCATCGGAGGTTTGTCTTACACGGCGCAGGGCACGGTGGTCGTTCGAACAGAACTTTACGGTGATGCAGGAAACAATGTCGTTTGTGGGTGACGACGTAGGTGGGGTTTACCATCACATTCTGTACTATTGCAATAAGTCATTTCAAAAAAGGCAGAAAAATAAACCCAATTAAGAATTGAGTAAAGTTCTTTGGCCCTGAAGCAATAAGAAAGGAAATGACTTACTTTATCACTTTGTGTGACGCGCGGCTTCGCAATAATCCAAGCAATGATCAGCGAGCGTCGCCGGTTTCCCGCGAACCATCCGCAATGGACAGGACACCACATAAGATATTTCTACAAGACACACGAACCTGCAATGCGAGTGACAAGCGTGGGAACCTGAACACGCGCAGCGCAGAGGATACAAATAACGACAATGTCTAGATGGGCCTCAAGGCATCGGAAGCAGCAACGAGCGTGCCTCAGCGTGGCTCCGGCCGACTCTTCCCGCCCGGACCGTGGACGGTGGCGGCCAGCGGCCAGTGACTCACAGCTGAGCTACTCCGGGGCCCAGGCGCCATTAGGGATAGCACGGAGCAGAGAGAAGCACTCCACAAAAGAACAAGAAAAAGAGTTTGGGTGAGCTTCTACGATCCGCGCACGAAGGAAGGTGCCCGCCTGGTTAGCACCTCCTGGGGCTCGTCGAGGCGCTTCTTGTCCTTGTCCCACTCGAGCCAGGGCCCGGCACTGGAGCGAGAGAGACAAGAAACAACAAGTGTCACGGCGTGAGAACGGCCAACACCTGCCGTCCTGCCGTCGGGACGCACAGCCCCATCAGCGCAGCCCTTCCCGGCTAGGAATTTTAAAATCCGAATTTATCCTGAAAAACTGGAAACTTTTCCAGGAAAAAGGGTCATGCTCATGTCATATGCCATCTATTCTATGTATGTCATGAAACATTCTTAGAAAAAGATAAAGTCCGTAAAGTCTTTAAAGTCTCTGAGTATCTTTCTCTTTATTTTGTATCTTATTGTCAACTCTGGAAACCCGAGTGTGTACATGTATGCGTTATTTACTGAATACCTACATGTATGCAGCAAATACTGCGTACATGATCATGTATGCAGCAAATAGTGTGTACATGACTATGTAAGCAGATGCAGCAAATACTGCATACATGGCCATGGCCATGCATGTACACACGTTGAGCTCTATGCTAAAGCTATGTGCCGAATTATGTACCTGGCCATGTATGCAGTATTTGCTGCATACATGTAGATATTCAGTAAATAACGCATACATGTACACATTTGGGTTTCCAGAGAAATCGTCACAGTATTTAAAACGTTAACTGTCAAATTCTGAGCATAGAATGACCGATTCGCGCTGAAACGCACCTAGAATTGACACAGGAAGTTATTAGAGAGTATATTGGGCAAAAGCAGAAGTGAACGAAGACAAACAAGGGCGGTACCGTTAGGGGTGAAAGCCAAAGGGTGATCGTAATCCTGCTATCAGCCGTTGAGAAACGGCCAAGTTCAGTCTAAATGGCATGGACCATTGTGCCTTGG
>NW_026267371.1:4279-4850 GCF_000697945.3 Frankliniella occidentalis | reverse complement strand
GAGTTAGGAACCCGTGGCCTTGACCACTAGACCACGAGTTCGCCGGTAAGGGGACCGTGTCCGATACCGGGGTCCCTCCTCGGCCAGCCTCGGGGTAGTGTTTCCAATCGGGCGGGCGAGCCAGCCCGCTGCCTTACCCGGCACAGTCTGTCTCTCTCCCTCACATCTGAGTGCACATGGGTGGGAGAGAGACAGACTGTGCCGGGCAAGGCGCTCGCCTGGCTTGCCCGCCCGATTGGAAACACTACCTCGGGGCTCTACGGGCCAGAAGATTATTATCGACGAACCGCGAGCGACCTGAAAGCGTACTGACGTCCCCCTCTTCGCGACGCGAGCAGAACGCACACATAAAGTAAACAAATTCTTTTCCGGTGAGCACTGACTGACAATGTACTGTTTTGTGCGTAGCTGCGTACAACTGTCAACATAATAACCTACGCACATTTGTACGTAACTATGTACAATATTGCACGTAATAATTATGCATAATATCGCTTAAAATTGTGCGTACATTACGTATGTGCATAGTTGTACGGAAGTATGCGTCCTCTCTCTACGAGTGCGTCCTCTC
>NW_026267371.1:0-251 GCF_000697945.3 Frankliniella occidentalis | reverse complement strand
AGTTAAAATACAAGGACGCTTGTGTCCTACAGCTAAAAGTGAAGGTGAAGGCGCGCCCCCAAAGTGACAAAATGGACCATGCACTTAAAACTTAGGAAACATGGTACTGCACTTCTTATGAGTTGTGAGACTTCTATACTACATTAAAGTTTCCAAAGTAGAACGATATTTGATACCTGTGCCTTGTTTAACTTTGTCCTGATATTTAGAAATGTTCAGTAAGGTCTACAACATATAACGATCAGGTTTTA
>NW_026267370.1:308735-311959 GCF_000697945.3 Frankliniella occidentalis | reverse complement strand
AATTCTCTAAATTTTCATGACGCGGCGATTGATTTCCATGACCCTAACAGAAAACGAAGTCCCTACTTTGTCCCTCTCATGTTCCAAAGTTGTCCCTCAATTTTTCGGGGACTAAAACTGGATTTCAAGCGTATCGTAATTCCTCAGAAATCCCTTTTAAGTGAAATCCCTCCGAAGTCCCTTTGCTCGGTGATTTTAGATTTTGCATCATTCACAGAACATAGTGAAGGTGGCTTCGTAGGCAATTTTTCACACGTCAGACGACATCACAGGGCCTGTATCTATACTATATTTATATGTATATGGGCACCTACTGTTAGTATTTTAAGACATGTTAGAGCTCTCTAACGGCCTGGAGCAAAGATTGGTTCAGAGCGTCGGCGGAACTTCTGCGGGATTTCAAACGTCCAGGGAATATGAAATCCCTAAGTCCTTTTTTGCTCCCTTTAGGAACTTCCAGGGAACTTCGAAAAGGGACATCTGAGAGACTTCAAAAAAGGGACTTCGGAGGGTGGTCGTTTTCTGTTAGGGGACTTCCATGACTCGATTTTTTACCTGACCCTTCCCTCATTTCTAGGTTTTCCTCGACCCGTAACAACCCTGTGGAACGAGAGGAGTGTGCACTGGCATATCCAGAGCGTATAAGAGGTGCATTTTGACAGAAATCCGTCAAGCTATGCGAATAATAAGGTTAATATTTTAGTGTGATTACTAAGATATAGCTTGATGTCTTATTTCTTGACTTTGGCTCTTTGGGAATATATTCGTTGTCAAAACGTGGCGTCGACTGTGTACGCCAAGATTTCGCAATGCAGCCATACTTTCACAATCCTTTCCCCTCGCTTTTTCCTGTTTATGCCGCAGTTCTTCCCCATGCACAGGGCGTTTCATGCAGAGTGCAGCAAAATCGGCAAACTAGGCCGAAAGCCGAGACCGCACGCACGAAAGCCTGAGCTCAACCTGGCCGCAAGGTTCCCTTGTCAGATGCATCCCAGATTTCGCTGAAACTCAAAATAACTGCTGGCCGTATAAACGTCAATTGGCCCTTGAATTTTTAGCAGATGACACACTTAAAATATTTTTTAAATTTATATTAAGATTTAAATGTGTCTGAATGCTTGTATTCTCGTGTTTCGAATAGGGAGGCATAGGTAAAAAATTATAGGGGGCGAAACGGTGGTCGGCCCCGTGCCGCACATGGTAGGTTCTATCGGGTGGCATTCTTACAGCACTAGCCCTACTATATCTAAAAATATTAGGCCTTCCCCAGCTCTGATCTCTCCCTCTCCCCGCATATACGACACTGAAAGAAGTACCGTAGGAGTTACGGTTTGCCTACGCTCCGTACCGTATTCAACGTATGGTCAGGCCGTAACGGTATGAACTGTACTTTCTTGTTTGAGCGAAAAGCTGTATTCGACTTCCCCAACATTTTTTCAAGTTACGGTCGGTATCTGTACTATACGAACTTTAACCGAAAATTACGGTGCCAGGCCAGGCAACAAATTTACAGGGCAGACCGTGGGTCTTCACCGTGTTCTTCTAACAGTGAACGCTCAACACTGGTGTAAATTCCATCAGGATTTCCTGATCGCAGTGCCCTGATTCCTCATCGTATCCAAGGTTTATGATGGTTTTCTCGGTTCCTGATGGTTAGTTTCTGATCGTTCCTCCAAAACCTAATGGTATTATCTCAATTTTTTGATGGTATTTTTTCCCTGATCGTAAAATTTCTGATGGTGTGTAAACCATCAGGATAATTTCTATATTCTGATGGTATTTTTTTGATCGTAGAAACATCTTTGATGGTTAGTTGACATTTTCTGATAGTTCCTTTTAGTACCATCAGAAAACGATGTTTTCCTGATCGCCTCGATCAAGCAAATAATTGACCTGACGAAACTATGTGTCGCACGGTAAAACGGCTTTGTGTGGTGTAAGAGGATCACATACTTTATCGTTTGCTCACATAATAACAAAATCACCTTTATCACCCTGTGGACTGGAAGATCTACACGACTAAAGGCGAGTGCAACGTCACCTTTCAAAGGGTATTTGAAAATCTTTTAGGAGAAACAACTCTCACCGATCGTTTTGGCGTGCCGAACAGGTAGCAAGAGAGGGGAAAGGGGGAGATTAGTTCGTGACTTTGAGGTAATTAAGTGCCATAACGTGCAAGCGAGCCAACGACTCGGCCAAGGCCGTTAAATTTCCACTCGCTCAAAAGGCGCCACCATGCCATAGTTCCAGGACTGAGGTGCTGGACGTAGCGGCGGCCACAAGGCGGACACGAGGCAAGGGCAGCGCTCGTAGCTGCACTGGCTGGGCAGGAGGGTGCCGGAACGAGCAGGGAAGGGGGGGGGGAGAGTCTGGCACGGCCTGCACGACAATACATTCTATGAGAACGTCGACACCGTGCATACAGGTGGTTTTGCGTTAGTTTGGCAGATTGGCGCAACGGATGTCATGGATAGCACGCGTGAAGTTTTCGTCACACTATGGAGCAAATTATGTCAACTTTTGAGGGGCCCCTATGCGGTCAAATTATTAATACCACTCTAAATGGCAAGGGACAATTTTGTCCTTTGCAAGATATCTTATTGCATATGAATCTGGGTGCAGAGCACATCTGTCAAAGATTCCTTGCCATATAGAGCGAAGAAGAGGCAGTTTAGAGCAGGCCTATTAGTACCATGATATGACTTCCACTCTTGGGAATAGTATCGTAATTTGTCGAAAAATATCCTGTTAATTTTCCTGCAGAAACTCTTCGTTTTTTTCAAGTTACGAACATTCGCAAAATGACGAACAGTTTGTAACTCAGCGCTGACTGACTAATCCTAGTTGTTCTTAAGATTTGGCTTAGGAAACGTAGTTTACATTCTGATCAAAACACAATGCGGTTGTCCTGCATGAAAAACCGAAATCCCAAGTTCTTCTTTAAAACAGTGAAGTGGGCAGACACAGAACAAACGTAACGGGAGAGCGAACCACCGCCCCTCGGCTCCGACGCTGGCCTAGCCTGGTCAGGCCCCAAGGAGTTGTGCGGGTGACCCCGAGAGCCCGAGGGTGCCCCTTGGCCCAGGCCGGTGCAGCCCGGGGCCCTGGTGGGCGCCCGATAGGGGTGGCGAGGTGCTCGCGTGCAGCCCGCTCAGGAGGTGGCGCGGGGCGGTGAGGCGAGGCGGGCCAGGGTGCGGTGGGGCAAGGTGGGGTGCGGTGGGGAA
>NW_026267370.1:307351-308685 GCF_000697945.3 Frankliniella occidentalis | reverse complement strand
TCCATGGTTACTATTACCATTGTCATGTAGAACGTCCATGAACACACGTTTGGACATGAAACTGTTGTCAATGGACACAAAGACCATGACAGAACTTATCAATGGCCAACTGTATTAGACATGGACATGGGATGTTTTCCTCATGGTCTGTGTATTCATGGTCTACGTTTATCATGGCGAGCGTTTGTGTCCATGGGCGTGGAGTCATGGTCACAACCTTTGACCATTGGGACACGTCTATGAATACAACCTGGTCCATGACAAGCCATGCACCTAGGACCATGACCGAACGATAGCCATGTCAATGTCAAAGGTACTTTCCATGGCCACATCGTTTCATGAATCTATGGACAAGAAATGACCATGGCAAGAAGGCACAATGGTTCATGGTCAGAACGTGTGTGTCCATGGGAGCAGTTGGCTGCCCGCTGGCCATGGAATTGATTTACCATGGTCGGTGTCCATAGAAATTGATTTACATAGCCAGGATTGTGGCCATGGTAAGTACGTGTGTGTTCATGGTCAGAGTGCCCAAAGAGATTGAATTACATGGCCACAACCCTGGCCATGTAAATCAATTTCTGTGGACACTCTGACCATGAACACTCACATACCATGGCCACAATCCTGGCCATGTTAATCAATTTCTGTGGACACTCTGACCTGACCATGAACACTCACATACCATAGCCACAATCCTGGCCATGTAAATCAATTTCTGTGGACACACTGACCATGAGCACACACGTACCATGGCCACAACCCTTCCCATGTAAAACAATTTCTGTGGGCACTCTGACCATGGGAAATCAATTCCATGGCCAGCTGGCAGCCAACTGCCCCCATGGACACGTTTTGACCATGAACCATTGTACCTTCTTGCCATGGTAATTTCTTGTCCATAGATTTATGGAACGGTGTGGCCATGGAAGCCTTCTTGCCCATGAAATTGTCTGTCCACGGTGAAGTTGTTTTATAAACCATGGCCAGAACCTGGCCATTGCTGTTCATTTTGCCATGGTCAGTTCTCGTACATGATTTTAAAACACAAATTGGCCTAGTACCGTTTCTGAAAACGCGCGCAAAGCACCCACCCGAACCTGTAAGGAATTTTACATGAACATTTTTTTAACATTAAAAAGAAAACAGAGTGACAGTACAAACACCGGGAAGGCAAATAAAGGGCAAATCCACAAACAAAAACAAAGATCGATAGTAATAATTAAAAAAAATTGGGTCCTAATTGACCTTGATATTTATTGTGTTTATTCAAAAAATCAGGTCAGCTAACGATGGACAGATGGCGGTTTGCTAGGGTGGTAACCTCTGTGGGT
>NW_026267370.1:295089-302771 GCF_000697945.3 Frankliniella occidentalis | reverse complement strand
AGCATTTCCGTCCTAGCGCCTTCCCTTGCCTGTGCTGTTCGGACAGGCGCAGGGTCGCCGTCACGCCAGTCACACGCGCGGCAGGGAGGGGCGCGCGCGGCCGGGCGGAGCCCTGCCGGCCCAGGTGAAGGAATCTCCCCGGGTAGAAGCAGTAAATCATAACCTAGCCCCCTCCCCCGCGCTTTGCCATGTGGACTAGGAAGAGAGAGTGAGATGGCGCTCTGGCCACATCAGGCCACATACCCTCTTGCTCTCGCACAAACATTCAGAAACAGCGCTCCGTCTCTCGATCTTAGAGCCCAGGGCCAAATACTGAGCCTGCCTGTGCATGTGTGTGTGTGTTTGTGTGTGTGTCGGGAGCATGTGTTCCCACAATCATTTATATTGTTTTCTTTTCCTCGTTTGGTGTTTCACGCGCCAACCAGCAATAACATATGTTCCGCCGGTCCCACCCTGTCGACAGGCCGGCTGGCAGCAATATGAGAGACAGAGAGTGAGAGAGCTTGGCGCACGGTGTAGAGGGCAGATAGCTGTATTCAGTTCCCTTCACTTCTTCGGCTTCTGGGTCTGCGAGATGGAAATGCTCGATTATGTTCTGTAACCGAGGAACGAAAACGGAACACAACTTCTGTCGACCCCATCCCTCCTGCTTTCTCTTCCTTCTCCCTCCGCCTGCGATAGCCGTTAAAGCAATTGAATCATCAGCTGACAAAAAAGAAATCGAGACCAACGACAACGTGCGGCAAAAGCCACGGCCAGATAAAAAATAAACAACGTCTGTCACTTGTTGTTTGCGGGCAGCATAGCAACGGGAGAGGAAGGGGAGGAGGGGAGTGCTGGAGCCGGCTCGGTCACGAGCTGGAGTAGTGGGCTCCCTCAAGCAATCCGAAGGGCATTACGGTACCTCCTATCAACAAGCGCTCACAATCCTGGCATCAACTCAGACCCGCGTAGCAGCAGAGCCGCGCCGCAGATGCGCTCAGCAGCGCGGCTCCGAATCAGAACCGCTCAGCTGGGAGCGCGCTGCACAGAAGCGCCCAGCGGCGAGCGCGCTGCTCAGACTCGCTCAAGTGCCAATTTCGGGTGAAATTGGGTTATTAATGAATCTGTTAGAGTTTATTCTCCTCTTTAAGCTGGTTACCTCGGTTTTGAGGAGGATAGAACAGTGTAAGAACTATTTGCATCTGAAATATGGACTAACCTCAAACCTGGTCACACCCTTCCCACGCACAACCGCTCATCTAGATGACGCCCGACTCTTAGCGCCTCTAGCCCCTGCGCGAGCCTGCGACGTCGAGTAGAGTCGAGGAATGTGAAACGGCGAAGGTGAAACATGAGTAGCCGAAGCAGCAAACTACTGCAGCTCGCGCTGCAAAAGAACATACCTGATAATAATAGTGAGCGTGTAACAGCAGATGGTACGTAGTTTTGTTCTGTTCATATTTTGTAGTGCATAAAAGCAAACACCAAAGTTTGGCGGCATAACCTAGCAAATTGTTCCTCAACTTATGATTTTTCTTATTTACTTCAATTTTTGGTAAAATGTATACCATAAATTGCCGAGTCTTACAACCAAGTTTATGTTAGGGGAGCAAACTTTTCTTATTGAAACATTTGTTGGGGTTACCTTTTTTGTGTGATCTCCCAATGTGTCATTCCATGAGAATGTTCAGTCATGTTTCTGCTCTTAGTTTCAACAAAACTGAATGTCATTAAATCCAAGACAACAAATATTTAGCTACTAATAATGAGTATTGACCGACACAAGACACATATTGTCGTGATCTTGTAGTTCAAGAATGTTCGAAACAATAGTGCAACTTTTTGACTTTATTTTACCAGGTTATTTTCTGAATTAAAAAAATCCTTGTTTGGAGTTATGTTTTTATGTTTTTATTTTTGAAAGTATTGTATGTATATGGCAGTGTGTTGTTCTAGTAAATACATCTTATTTTTATTTTACAGATTCAGTAGCAGAGAGCCCTTGTCCTCCAATTCACGAGGAATCTTATAAGACTTTCAAGACCAATCTTGGTACGTAAACTATAATTCTATTAGAATCTTCAAATATTTTAAGATAAGAAAGCAGAAGGTTGTTGGTTATGCCAGATGCCTGTCTGTGATCATGTTAAAAGAGCATTAATAATTTGTATTAATATTTTAAATGGTATTTTATATTTTCAGCTTTATTAGATTTGAAAAGATGCTGGAACTCTCTGAAGTAAAACTATTATTAGAAAGCAATACAGTTTTGAAGGCTTTCCATAGGTCAAAGTTAATTACTTACCTGAATTGATTTTGTTTTAATTGCTTGGATGTCATGTATCATCTTCATTTTCTCTATTCCTTGCATTAAGTTTACATTTCAGAAAGTTTCCTCATCTCATTCAATTCTATTCAACTACTTTTCAACAGCGAATGTAAGTCAACATCAACTAAAGCCGTTTTAACCTTTGCTATTCTCTATAATGCAGTATGCATGCTAGGTGATATCGTGCTTCTCTTCGTTTACAATTTCTAAGCCACGTTACATAAGTATGCCTTTTTATTGTGTGTTTAGGTTTTACTATTTCTTGTTTGACTGTCAAGTGGAGTGTCATGAGTTGCAATATGTGCTTTTTTCTTCTTGAGAACATTTTTATGTAACCATTTCATGCCTTGTGATAATGCTTGCACTTGTACCATATTCCTGTTTAATTGCTATGAAACTGCTTGCTAGCACAACATAAAGAAAACAAATCTAAAAAGTTTTATTGGTTGTTCAACAGATGGAGGTAAACCTGGAGGGGGGTCTGATCTTACAACCAAACGTGAAGATGTCAAGAAGAAGAGGACTGGTAGTAGCTCTAACAAAGGTGATCTTAATGAAAGACAGAGTCCTAAGGCCAAGCGACAACTCTTTAAAGGAAGTTCTCCTGCTACTAAACCAAGTTCAGGTAAATAAATATTACAAGCCTGTGTAACTGTATCAATTAAATTTAAACATACAGTCTGCTTAGTCACTTCTTATTTTTCAGCATCCGTTCCCCTCAATGAGGTACCACTTAATTCTTCCTTGAATTTGATACAATCAGCATACGGTTGTTCGTCTGATGATGAGAGTGAGTCTATTTTGAAGGCTTCCAATACATTTTTAGCCTGAAATAGAATACTTAGATAAACCCCCACCCAGATTAATATCTTTTCTCTGTATTCAATAATTCTTTTCTTTCAGCTGGAGAGACTATACCTGATACAGCTTCTGCTGCTAACAGTGGTGTAACAATTGATGATGAAGTGAGTTCTGATGCAGTTGTCTCACCTACAGCAACATCAAGTGTTGCCCCAAATTTTGTCTCCCCTATACTGAGAGGTAAGCATTAAACTACATTTAACTAAATGGTTCTGCTGCACAGTTTAGTTTTAGATATTTACTTAAAAATAAAAACAACATATCAGAAAATTCATACTTTTTATTTTTATCACTTTCTATGAAGGGGAAGGGAGAACTTTATTTATCTCAAATTTGTCTTTCAGATGATGGTGGCCAAGTCTCTTTTGATGGACCTCTTACTATTTTGGTTCATTCCACTCCAATAGATGCTGTACCTGAAGGAGGTAAATTAACATTTTGTAAAGTACATGTCTACACACAAGTATATTCAAGTTCACACTTACATTGTGTATAGCCAGTTTAGCTTACCTTTTATGTGTTAAGTTTTATACATTGCTGTTTTACAGGAACAGTTCTCTATGATGAGCCACTTTCTCCAAGTGGTGAAACCTCAACTATTATATTGGGTTCACCTGGCCAGCTTGATGTTCATGGAGGTAAAAAATCTTTAAAGTATATTTTTTTTTGCCTTGGAGTTATTTTCTTAGGCTACATCTGGTTGATTTATTTTTCTTGTCACATTTTAAGTTTTGTTGCATTATTATATTTTCTTGCTTTTTATTTCAGAAAGTATTTTTATTTCTGACCCTCTCCTGGAGACTCCACATACTGAACCCAACAATGATACTGCTTCAATGGAACTTCAAGGCACAGATACAACAGAAGCAGAAGCAGATACAACTGTCAACAACAAGCGTAGAAGTAGAAGCAGACAAGCATCATTGAATAGTCCTTCAAGGAAAAGGAAATGTGATGAAAGTTTGTGGAAAAGAAATGTGACCAAGGCATTGAAGAATTCTGGACAAGCGTACATTTCCTCAGCTGGAAAAGAAATGGAAGCTGCTAAAATGAGAGGACCCTGTTCTTGTAGTTTGGATTGCGTGCACCGTGTTACTCAAGAACAGAGGGAAAATATCTTTCAAACGTTTTGGAAACTAGGTCGACATGACAGGCAGTGGGATTTTATCAGAGCTAATTCAAAATGTGCCATTACTAAGCCTGCTAAAGCTGGCCAACCATCAAAGCGCAAAGTTAGTCGTACTTTTCTTTTTACTATTAATGGCCAGCCAACTAAAGTCTGCAAGCAAATGTTTATGCGCACTCTGGGTATATGTGATAGTTGGATTGAATCTGCGTACAAGAAAATTAATGCTGACAAGGGGTTTACTGTCTCTCCAGACAAAAGAGGGCGCCATTCCAACAGATTAGTCAAAATGACTCCAGCTAAAATAGAGAGTGTAAAACAACATGTAAACCTATTCCCAAGAGTTCCCTCCCACTACTGTCGGAAAAGAAGCAAACGAGAATATTTGGAACGGGGTCTCAGCATCAACAAAATGGCAAGGCTCTACACTGACTGGGCTGCTGAAAACAATTTGCCGAAAGTGTCCATTGCTAATAAAAGACAATACAGAGACATTCTCAATAGCAATTTTAATATTGGTTTTTTTTAAACCAAAGAAAGATCAGTGCAGTCTGTGTTGTCTAATGAAAAATAATAATCGAGAAATACGTGAAGCAAGGAAAGATGTATGGGTGGCTCACTTAAACAACAAAAAGAAGTCTCGAGCTCTTAAAGATAAAGACAAAAATGAAGCAATGAAAGACAAAACTATTGCTGTCTGCTCATTTGATCTTCAGAAGCAGCTGACATGCCCCAAGTCTGAAGACTCTGCTATGTACTACCGCAGTAAGTTGAATATTTACAACTTTACAGTATTTAACCATGTTGAACGGGTCGGCACTTGCTTTCTCTGGCATGAAGGTATTGGGAAGAAAGGATCCTCAGAAATATCGAGTTCACTGAGTCAAGTTGTTCAAAAACTTGTCAAACAAGGCTATACTGACATCCGATTCTACTCTGATAACTGTGCTGGGCAAAACAAAAACCGGTTTCTCTTTGCCATGTACTTGCATCTTTGTGTCAAATATTCAATCAAAATAACTCATCGATATTTAGAACCTGGGCATACCCAAATGGAAGCCGATTCAATTCATGCTAATATTGAAAGATCAACAGAGAAGAAGGACATCTTTGATTTTGATGGTTGGGTTGAAGCCATAGAAGCAGCAAAAGAAGCGTTTCCAAAATATAAAGTGAAGCAGCTAAGTCAAAAATCTATCGTCTCCTACAAAGATCTTGTAGAAATGCAAAATTGGGAATATGACTTGAAACATCAGTCTATAAAATGGAAGAAAGTAAAGGAGATCTTTATCAACGGACAAGAAGGGAGTATTGTTAGGGTAAAATATGACTTTGGCAGTGACTATGTCACCATGAGCTCTAACAAGAAAGGTCGTCCAGTAAATTTGAAAGCTTATGAACCTCCCTTGGCTTACACAGGCAGCATACCTTTGTCAACAAACACTATCAAAGACCTCACATATTTATGTGATAATCTCCATGTGCCGCTTGAGAAACAAACCTTCCTGAGAAGTGTTCTGAGTGGCATTAACCCTGTGGAGGAGGAAGTGGTGTCAGATCTTGAATTTGATTCTGATGAAGAGATGTGCAATGGTAGTGGTAACACAGAAGATCTATCAAACAGTGGGGAAAATAATAATTCAGATGAAGAGGACCAGAATCTTGACGAAGTAGAGTAATTTTGCCTGGCACCTCAGAAAATTTATCTACAGTTTTAAATGTGTAAATTTATCGTAGTGCTTTACTTTCAAGACTAGTCCACTTAATTATTGTGACTGAAAATATTTTTAAGTTTTGGTAGTTCCTTTTAAACCTATTTTAAAGGCTAGTCCACTTTTGACTGATTAGAATAAAATTTACTTCTCTTTACTTTTATCACCTGTTCAAGTAAAAAATTGTGTCTTTATCTACCTATATGTTTGCATTATGTGTGTTGATTTTATTCTTGTTTTATTATTTTAGTATGTGCTGAATAGAATTTTCTAAAATCTGAGAAGCTATATTCAGCACAATATTTATGCTGTCTTATCAGACACTTTGGTCCTTCAGGGCCTTTTAGAATTTTTATTGTGTTGCTGTTAACTTAATTTTGTACAATTGCCTGTAGTACCAAAAGTATTAAAATAGATAGTTTCTTCAAGTACCAATCAGAATGTTTTATTTTTGACACAATAATTCCTCAGTTTTTTTTCAAGACATTACAGTTTTAATTACAGTAGATAGAAAGGAGCTTTAATTTATATTAAGTGCTAGTAGGACTTACAGCAATAGCCAACAGATAAAGATAATAAAAAGAAACAAGGTAAATTTTAAAGAAGCATTTTCAATTAGTAGGCTATTGGGAACATGTTACAGATCCACGTTAGCATCACCTCTACATACTTGCATGGTTGTGTTGCGTACTGACAGAGCAGGGGCACAAAGCCTATTTCTGAACTAGATTACTTTCATTATGAGTTTTCTATCTCTAACAGAAGCTTGCAGCTGCTCCCCAATAACATTTGTGAAATCGTTTTACATTTGTTAGCTGTTATTAGCAATTACTTTTCAGTTACGTCAAAGTACACCTCAGTAAATTTTTCCAGAAGCACCGTCCATTGGGAGGCTTGGAAGCTTGTTGTAGTGCAGTCTCCGCATAGGGTGTCACTTCTTGTTGTGGTAAGACACTGGTCACTGCAAACAGATAAAAAGAGGATAAAGCAATTATCTATCTTTCAAAAAAAGCAAATTTTGTTAGAAATACTAATTTTAGAATTCAGACAAAACTTTAGTTACCTACCGTATATTTCAGTTCACAGCTGGGAACTTAAAAACAGTTAATTGAATTTCTTTATTTCTTTATACTTGCGCTTCAGGAAGTCATTACTCTAATTACCCATAAAGCATAAAGATATTGGAAAGAATGTTTGCGAATGTCGTCAAAGGCAGCACCAGACTACCAAAGTTTCTATCCTTAGCCAAACCAAGATAATGAGTGAAATCTTGTGTTTATGCTACAGAACATATTTACTAAACATTTATAACTCCAAAAAATTGACACAAGTTGAAAAACAAACTAACAATTAGAATTAAGAGTGAGCACAACAAGGTGGCCCCGAGGTTAAGAAGACTCACTTATTTCAAACTTATTATTTTAGAAGAAACCACGACCAAACCCGCACTTTATGAACATAATTCGATAGAACACATTTCAAAGTATCAAAATCAACCCTAACATGCCACCTGAAGTGCGCACATGATTTGTCCCGATGCTTCAAACTTCCTTTACGTTTTCTGGAGGAATCGCGCTTTGGCACTTGAGCGAGTCTGAGCAGCGCGCTCGCCGCTGGGCGCTTCTGTGCAGCGCGCTCCCAGCTGAGCGGTTCTGATTCGGAGCCGCGCTGC
>NW_026267370.1:294528-295039 GCF_000697945.3 Frankliniella occidentalis | reverse complement strand
ATACTTTTACACACTGATTAAACTTCAAGCACTCCTCAAACCCACCGCCACCAGATTGATTCAAAAGAAACCGAGCTTGTCAGGACGGGCCGCACGTAAACTCCATTGAACACCTATAACAAGTACAGAGATTGTGTGACAGCAATGAAGTGGAAGTAAGCTTCATTGTGCTCATCCTCTTTGATTAACACCTTTGATATGTTTTCTCATTCAAAAGCTACTTACTGTGCGCAGCATGAAGGAAAATCTTTACTCGGTGCCTAGGCGAGAGGAGACTGGAGAAAGGCAGCGATAACTAATTTTTAAATTGTAATAAACAATATTTTCAATGGTTTTATTAATGGATCAACACAGTCGCCATCTGGGATTTCAAAATTTCCCCCCGAGGCGCGGGAAGCTTTGGAACAGCCGAGCGTGGCGTCGGTACCGGTACGGAAAATTGCTCGGCCCTCCAAACACCCGATTTGAATATTTTGCAATATTTTACAATATTTTATAATTTTTAAATATT
>NW_026267370.1:293666-294156 GCF_000697945.3 Frankliniella occidentalis | reverse complement strand
CCCCCCCCCAAAAAAAAACCTTGGGTCACACCTCTCACCGGAATCTGATTCTCTCATGTAAATCATCCATTATTGTTTAACATGTTTTTAGAAAAGCATTGCAACTGTTAAGCAGAACTCGTGTTTGTGAAACCCTGCTTCAAATATTGATAAGGGTGGTAGTTGTGTCTACAATTAATGTGACTTAATAAAATGTCTAAAAAAAGGTTTTGATGGTATATATTCACTTTGGTTTAAAATACAAATCGTCTAAGATAGGAATTGCACACAGTCACAGATACAAGCAGTTTGTATAGAAAAATAAAAATACTCATGGTCTACAATAGTAATTTTACACAGTCATAGACACATGCAGTTTGAATTAAAAAATACAAATGGTCTAAAATGGTAAGTGTACACACAGTCACAGATACTAAACAGTTTAAAAAATACTTGTCTCAAATACTAATGTTCTGAAATACTAATTGTACACACAGTCACAGATACTAAA
>NW_026267370.1:287593-292860 GCF_000697945.3 Frankliniella occidentalis | reverse complement strand
TCTGAAATACTAATTGTACACACAGTCACAGATACTAAAAAAAATACTTATGGTCTAATCACAGATACAAAGCAGTTTGTTTTAACAATCAGTTAGGTAACAAAGCACAACTTTCCAAAATTCTTAATAAAAACTGTAATTCAACTAGCAATCAAAGTCTAATACTTGACATTTATCTACATTTATGTAGGAACATACATAACAATTACTGGTTGCACATGCTTGCTTTCCTTCACCACACTGACACGCTTTGCAAGGTCGTTGAAAACCTCCCATTGACCTGTAGCTTTACGACAGTAAGCAATGTAGTGGCTACTTTCGCGTGCACCTAAGCCACTCAACACAAATGACTTTCCAAGTAAGTTCATTTTCACTGGCACATCCTCAATGCGCACAAACTGCTTCTTCGCTTTATGCTCACCTGAAGATCCAAACACGTCAATATTGATAATTAAGTGAGGGCCAAAATCACAGGTAATAGTGGCTGATCCCTTGCATGGTGGTTGACATTGAATAGAGACGGGATTCTCAGCTGGCTTCTCTTCAGTGGTCGCATGCATCACATTAACACCCACCAAGACGGCCTCATCCAGCTTCTCAATTCCTTTATCATGAAGAACGCCCATATCTGCATTTATGATGGAATGGTCATTACCAGAAGTGCATGGCCTGAACTTGCGCTGGGAGCATTTGTACTTCACCGAAAGTGACACAACATTTTTGAGAAGTTCTCTGCTTAAGTCGATTAAGTCACTGAAGCAGTCATATGTTATTGCGACATGTGACTTCCTTTGCCTAGTTACGCTTAAGGGGGGAGCAACAACCTTTGCTGGAACTGTCACTTTTGACAAAGTAATCAATCTTAGCTTGTAAGTTGCAGTGACAGCACCTTCCACTGCAAGTGATTTGCAAACATTTAGAACATCTTCGTCAGGGTATAGATCGAGGCTGTTCCTGTACACATCATACTGAATGTATGCACAAGTTACCATTTGAGCTATTACATCAAAGGCACATGTATTTGTTAACTGTGCTTCAGAATTGTCATCAGTCTTGGAAAAGCCTCTTATCATTCCATTTTCTAGCAGTCTTTCTTTGGGTGGTTTAATGGACTTGGCTCCAAATGCAACACTCAACTCAGGGCAGGGGTTGAGGTACTTTGATTTTGTTGACCTCTTTGGTGTGGGTGCCAACCCTCTCCAATTCTCACTTTCATTTAAACTTTTTTGCAACTCAGTTTCACTATCCTCACTTCCATCTGTTTCAAAGATCCTTGCCCTCTTCTTAGACTTGCGTTCCTTTTTATTCCTCACATTGTTGACATTTTCATCAGCATCCTTGTCTGTAGTGACAGTCTTGTCTGCACCATCCACACCTTCATTAGCCTGGCCCAAAAAAATTTCGAAAACTCCATCGGTGGGTTTTCTGAAAGGTAATACGATGCTGATTGCGTTGGACTTTGTCCGGGCGCTCTACGATGTCGGGAACCCACCGCGCATCGGCGTTAAAGATTTGGGCCCGCGTGGGGTCCGAGCGGGGCGGCGGCTCGCGGACGGCTGTAGCGGCGGCGGCGCGCGGCACAGGTGAGTCATATTCACATCAAATGTAACCCAGGGGTCCCTCTTTCGAACACCGCCTGTCCGGTGTCCGTGCGCCGTGTCGTTCGACCTGGCGAGAGAGTTAAAGCCTACCGGAGTAGTTAGGCCCTACGGAGACCAACGTTCATATTTTTGAGGTGCGTGCAGCGTAGAAGTCTTCCTTGGCGTCCTATACATCAGCCCGAATCGTCAAAGTTATTTAGCCCCACCTGCAATACACCGGAAAACAGGAAGTTTTGGCTACTCGCTAGCGAGCGGCGCCCGGATACTGTTTGAAATGAGCGCGCTAGAGCAGGGTGGGGGGACCGTACGCGCCGGCCACGCTCATGTGTGCCTTTTCCAGCCAAAAGTACGGCAGGTATCGGATTCCAATTAAATTATCTCTTGACCTTTTTCTATAAACGAAATAAACCTGCCCTAGTTCGTTGTGGAAAAGGCGTACATGAGCGCGGCCGGTGGGGACGGTCCCCCCACCCTGCTCTAGCGCGCTCATTTCAAACAGTATCCGGGCGCCGCTCGCTAGCGAGTAGCCAAAACTTCCTGTTTTCCGGTGTATTGCAGGTGGGGCTAAATAACTTTGACGATTCGGGCTGATGTATAGGACGCCAAGGAAGACTTCTACGCTGCACGCACCTCAAAAATATGAACGTTGGTCTCCGTAGGGCCTAACTACTCCGGTAGGCTTTAACTCTCTCGCCAGGTCGAACGACACGGCGCACGGACACCGGACAGGCGGTGTTCGAAAGAGGGACCCCTGGGTTACATTTGATGTGAATATGACTCACCTGTGCCGCGCGCCGCCGCCGCTACAGCCGTCCGCGAGCCGCCGCCCCGCTCGGACCCCACGCGGGCCCAAATCTTTAACGCCGATGCGCGGTGGGTTCCCGACATCGTAGAGCGCCCGGACAAAGTCCACCGTAACCAGCATCGTTTTGTCTTATAGAAAAACGACCGATGAGCAAAATCCGAGATCTGACCCTGGATTTTGGGCCAAGCTAACCTTCGTTGCTTTCTTCATTGGTTTGGCCTTCATCAGTATCTCTGCTATTCTGGTAGTCTTCGAACATGTCATTGGCAGTGGCGATATGGCAGGCCCCATCTGCATCTTTTAAGTGCATAGCAACAAATTTATAAAGGCGAACAGGTCTTCTCTTGTGTGCCAAAATGCAATTCTTTACAGTATTGAAGTGACTTTCAACCCGTGCAGACGAACCAGTGGCTGTGGGGGATTGAAAAGGTGCCACCATCACCCCAGTCCACAAAATAAAATTAGGAAGTAAGTCGAATAGATGTTTCTTAACACCTGGAGCAAAGTAAGCATTTGGCTCGTGGAACTTACTTGAAACCTCTTTAAGTTTCGAGGCCACTGTCTCTTTGATTTCCTTGATGAACTGTTTGATATTAGGTAATACAGTGGTCTCTTGCTCTTCATCCGAACCACAATCAAAAAGGTCATCTTCATCATCAGTATCAGTCTCTCCTATTTCTTCATCTTGGGTTGTCAGTTGCAGAACCTCAGGGGGAGCTCCCTCAATACGTTGTACTAGTTGACTTTTTCCATTCGAAACTTCTAGAGTGCTGTATTCACTGGCGGCTACCATGCATGTCATGATGAAAGTGTCACGAAAGCCAACAGCAGTGGTTTCGTAAACGAGCAGCCCAAGACACATCAAGAAAAATGTCTTCAGCCTTTTGGTTGCTTCAACCTTCCAGACATCCCACTTGGCTGCTCCGCCAAAAAGGTGGGCAACATCCAGCCGAAGATATGAGAGTGGCAATAATTCATTAAATGCTTCAGTCTCACTGAGACTATCATCAGTAAGAACCGAGAAGCACCTGTTGTAGTAGTCATCAAGGCTGTAACATCCACAAAAAGTAACCACAACAGCATTGATGAGTGCTTTGGAATTATCCACCACAATCTCATCAGGGGAGCGAGCACCTTGCCTCATGAATTCTCTTATCCAGAATTGAATGATACTTGCATCCTGCCTTGCTGACAGCATTTGGCAAACAGGTAACTGTTGGTCACCTGCTTGTATCACAGCCTCGTACAAAAAAATGTGAGGACTTTTCATCCCAGTGCAGGTTTCCACTTTCCTCACAAGAGAACCTGTTGCATCAATGGCCATCACTATGTAACATGTTGCAGAAAACTTCTTGTACACTTTAAGTTGGGCATGTGAGTGGTACAACACAAAAAAAGGGTCCAAACCAATTTGGTGTATCATACCAGCAAAGATATTGGTGCCCTTCATACGTCGCAGGTTCCCAATTGGATCTTTTGAATCAGTCACAATATCGTACACCCTGTCTGTCTCCTCCTGTTGGGCTCTATTCAGAACTTGTGCTGTAAATAGATGTGGTGGCTCCACATCACCATGCTTCATAATTTTAGAAGCTTCCCTTCGACGATATGATGAGGAAGAGAGCCCTTGCAGCTCTTTCCCCGTCTGCCTTCTCAGGTCATGGGAAAGAGGGCGTTTCTTGCGATGAGGAACACCTCTAGTATCATTTGCACGCCATTCTAACCGGGCATGCTCGTTGTCAAGAGGCTCAGTCAATATAGTGCCCGTGGCAGTAGCCCCACACTCTGGGCATGAGGCATTCATTTTAATGTAGTGCAGACTGGTCTCAGAGGTGTAGACCGTCCCCTTGGAAAAAGAATAGGGACATGGAAGCTGTGCTTGGTCCCATAGACATTCTATTATCACAGGCTCCCACTTGAACTGCCTGAGAACCATTTTCCTTCTGGGATTGCCCCTCTCCTTCCGCTCCACGAATATTTCATGGGGCTTAATATCCTTCCACCTATCAGGTGGGATGAGAACATTAAAAGTAGATATTGGCTTCGATGACGCCTGGGCACTTCTGTTTTCTGAGGTTAATTCATCCCCATCTTCATCAGAGTCATCTTCATTATCCTCTTTTTTTTCGGTGTGATGCCCTTCTCTTCATAGATCTCTGTCAAGACTCCATGCCGGTTGCCTTTCACAAAGACATACATGTAGTTTGCATCATATATTCCTTCTGTTCTTGTAGACAAATCTTGCCAAACTGAATTAGATGGTCCGTACACATTTCCCTCATTATCCACCACATCAGCCTTAACAATCAACTTCTTCAGATCCTCATGAGGTATAGCAGGCGCCCTAGGCATTTTCCTGCAAACAAATACATGCATATAATCAATCATTCTCAGGTGACAACAGTACGAAGATACTCAAGAGGTAGCAGAGAGTAGAACGTAGACAAAATGTAGCTGAGAATAAAAGCCTCTACATGTATGCAACTGTTTACATTGATGACAAACATTTCAAAGACAAATAAATATTTCCAGTTAAGTATACTGTTCAGTTTAAAGTGGTCCAAGCTTTCACTGACAGCAGAAAAAAGCAATGGAAAATAAAAAAAAGGACAGAATGTCAAAATTCAACAGAGAAGCCAAAGGAACATATTAATGCAGTACCTTTCCTCACCTTTTAATCCAGGCTCAAGTCCACAAGGGGTAGAAGAAAGCCTCAAGCAAGAGCGACTTCAGCACAGGGAGGTTCTCAACCAACTGCAAACAAACAACAAACAGCATGAACACTCAGCAATCACATTTTGTAATCCCCCTCAAGCGATGGAACATGAAATAAATAATTAAAATCGAGATGAGGTCTGTAC
>NW_026267370.1:287138-287508 GCF_000697945.3 Frankliniella occidentalis | reverse complement strand
ACAAACAGCATGAACACTCAGCAATCACATTTTGTAATCCCCCTCAAGCGATGGAACATGAAATAAATAATTAAAATCGAGATGAGGTCTGTACCCGTCACATGTACTAAGACACCAATGACACTAGGTAGTAATAAAGAAGAAAAGGAAGACATATTAAAGGACTACCTTTCCTCACCTTTCAATCCAGGCTCTAGTCCACAAGTGGTACAGATAAAATCCTCAAGCAAGAGCGACTATAGCACAGCGAGCTTCTCAACCAACTGCAAACAAATAACAAACAGCATGAACACTCAGCAATCACATTTTGTAATCCCCCTCAAGCGATGGAACATGAAATAAATAATTAAAATCGAGATGAGGTCTGTAC
>NW_026267370.1:285951-286493 GCF_000697945.3 Frankliniella occidentalis | reverse complement strand
ACAAACAGCATGAACACTCAGCAATCACATTTTGTAATCCCCCTCAAGCGATGGAACATGAAATAAATAATTAAAATCGAGATGAGGTCTGTACCGTCACAGGTACTAAGAGACCAATTACACTGGGTGGTCGTAGATACTAAGATGAGTAAAGGCAACCTTTGGCAGTCAGAAGTGCAAGCCTGTCAGAGATACTAAGTATCACATAAGCACTTATTAAGGCCTTACATCACAGTTGAGCCCCAAGTTTCAAACATGTTGTTTCTGCTTGTTTTTATGAGTCAAAACTATTCAGGTGATGAAAACTAGCTCACAAATATGTTGGTAGGTTCTTTTTCAAACAAATCGAACAAAAAATAAGTTCCGGAAACTTTGGGTTTGTAAAGGAACAACACTATTCATACTTGAGTCATTTGTCCTATGTATCACTTAACATGCATGATTTCAGAAGCTAGGATAATGATATAACCCTTCCGTAACTTCTAAAAAATTTGGAGGGCATGTCAGTATGGGCTAAACCAATGAAAACAGCAGAAAATTAT
>NW_026267370.1:284962-285512 GCF_000697945.3 Frankliniella occidentalis | reverse complement strand
GGGGGGCTGTCTGGGCACGACAGTGTCAACAAACTAGCAAACCACTTTATATTACATGTACACTTACCAAAATAGGACAGAACAATATAAAAGAAATGTCTCCGACCAATCATTTATGGTGAGTCCTCTTGTGGTATCTGTTGTTACTTGAAGTCCAAGGTTGTTTACTTTTAAGATCTGTAACTTTCACGGCGTCACTACAGATGTCGCTCGTGATGGGGGAATGACAAAACTGATTAATATCATTAATATAATATCTTATGAGGCACACTTATTGTACGTTAGAGTGGAACTCAGTGTCTTTCAAAATGGGCGGCACAAGGGCCCCCTAAAATTGAAATTTAATTACATTGCATGCCATAAACTTGAATTGTCGATTAAATCCAAACGCGCTCCTACCGGCTTCCCTGTGAACCAGTGACGCTGCTACCGCACCACGGTCCCGAGCTCGGCTCGAGCACCACAATCTCCGCCACATAAAATTCCCCTGGCTGCATGAGCTACAGTCGCCTCACTATAAGGAGTAACCTGGCGGAGCGATAGCTGTACG
>NW_026267370.1:275192-275747 GCF_000697945.3 Frankliniella occidentalis | reverse complement strand
GCCCGTCAACTTCCCGTCCCGTCACTTCGACTAAGAATGCAGGGTTGTACATCTTTTCGCTTATTTTCGTCAAAAACTCCCTGTGGCGCCTAAATGGTTGAAGATACAGCCAAACGGACGAAATTTTCGCCCGGAGGGCTTTACTTTGATGAGTTACCCCTTAAGGAACTGTAAAACAAATATTTTTAAAAACTTAATTTTTAGGACCTGTTGTTTTTGATTTTTTAACAATCCAATTTTTGAGCTAGAATGCTCATCTTCGAACTCGATCTGTCTTTTCATGACACAAAACGACCCTGAAAATCCCAGGTCGCTAGCTCAGTTCGTTCTCGAGTTATCGTGACGACAGACAAACAGACACACACACAGACAGACGCGAAACTTTTTGATCATCACTGAAGTAATAGGCTTCGCTAATCGCTCAGCCAATGAAACCACTTGCTCACTCGAGAGCCAGCTGTAGCCAGGATGTCGCTATTCCACCTCCCCCTCTCTTCCTGATCATTCTTTGCATTGCTATATATTGGTTGGAACAAAGACACAGATCAAATGTAT
>NW_026267370.1:267833-268732 GCF_000697945.3 Frankliniella occidentalis | reverse complement strand
TCCTCTTGGTGAAAAGTGAGATGTTGGCGGGACCCAAATGCACACAACGAATCCGCAGAGGTTGTGATGTGTTTATTAGTCAAACAATGCTGTCTACCAACATCTACTAATGCAGGACATCACAAGTCGTGTGTTGTCTGTGAAAAAGGCGCGCCTTGGTGAAAAGTATGATGTTGGCGGGACCCACTTGTCCTGGACGCCCCGTGGGGACTTAAAGGTACACGGCGCTCTCTTTCTTTTGTAACTACTAACCTCTACTAACGAAGTTTAGCCTCTTGACGTGTCTGCTGCGTTGGTTGTGACAATGAAACCGGGGATGGGTCCCGCCATGTCCGGCTGATGTTAGCGGGACCCATCGGTAAAAAAAAAAAAACGGGTTTCGCTGATGTTAAGAAACAAAACGTTATGACTACTTAAATCTACTCACGATCTACTAACGTTCCATCCTATTGACGATATCATGGGCTATTTGGGTCCCGTCTACTTACGTGACCTTGTCATTTGGACGTTTATAGCCGTAATAGAAGAGGTCTCTGGTAAGTACGTTTTGTGTGACTTGTATGTATAATACCGTTTGGTGCATGAAAAACAAACTTGTAAACATTACGTTTTGGCCACTTTGCCCTTTCTTTCTCGCACTATGGTTTGGTTTTCTTTGCGCTTTCCTTGTGCTTTCTTTTACCGTTGCATTTGCATTTATTTCTAAATGAGTCTGTGCCGTGAAAAAACTATTGTTTACATTTTGCATGCGTTGTTGTCTTGAGTGTCACGTTGCGCTGGAACGAAAGGGGGAAGTACCAAATGTACTGTGCATCGAGTCGTTGTGCCTTTTTCTGGTGTTGGTGCTATTTTTCTTCTCACTGTTTTTAGCCCGCCCTTCTGCTTTTAAAAAAGCATTA
>NW_026267370.1:265238-266543 GCF_000697945.3 Frankliniella occidentalis | reverse complement strand
GGTTCGGGATTAAAATGGGTATCCTAAAAATAAAAGAACACAGTGAAAAACGTTGGAAGGTTTACAGGAAAATTTACGGGGGTATTTTTCACAGTGTAGGTTTGTTTTTAATGTCGTTATATTTTTAGTATGTTCCCCAAAATATTTCTGTTACTGAGTTAATTTTTTAGGTGAGGAAAGGCCAAAGTCAGCAGCAGGACCCCCGAAAAAGCGTTTTTAGAGAGCACTCCCAGAACGCAACGGAGAAAAGTGCAGCACCTCCGAAGTATGGCATCAGCCCAAGAGTTGGCTTTAGCTTCTGAGATGAATTTCCGAAAGGCGGGTAAAGAGAACGCTGCAAAACTGATCCACGAGGTCGCACTTACCAGCCCCACACGTCTTTCTAAAATTCGTCGGGCCCTGCAAACTCTCAAAGTGCAGCTGAGAAACCATACTCCTGAGGAGGCACTTTCTCTCTTCATAGAAACGAACAGTTCAATGGGGCGCTATCAGTTACTTAAGAACTCTGCTCGTCATTGCAATGCTCTAAATTTTTACCCCACTTACAGGATCATAGCAGAAGAAATGGATAAATGCATCCCTGATAGGGTAGTAGTGAGCGAGAGTCTAGCTGAGGTTCCCCTTCAGTTATTGCTAGATCACTCTGCAAAAAGACTTGTGTTGCTTTAGAGTGATGTGATAATGGGACATTTTAATCATTTAAATTGAGAGCAAGAAAAAGAATTAGTTTTGGAAGGGAAATACGGGTTTGATGGGTGATCTGGGCATTCTAATCACAAACAGAAGTTTAAGGGGCTTTTATCTCCCAAAATGCATTTTTGGTACATTTGTCAATAAAATTAGTTTCTGAGCCACTGTAGGTGTAGGGATGGAACCTGGGGGTATATTTCTCAACACAAGGTACAGCTTGACACATTAACAATATCAGAATGCCATGAACTTTACTTTAAAGAGGTCCCAAGGGTGTACTTCTATTTTTATAGGATATCTTTTTTTTTAAGTTTACGCGCAGGATTTCTCCGGAGAAAGTAGTGATAAAAAACTGGTCAATAGCTTGTTTGTTTCAGTTTATCAAGGACTACAAATTGACACAGTGGTTTTACTGAATTTTGAAAAATACACTCGTGAGCAAAATTAAAGCGCCACTTTTTTGACAGGGCGTAATTTCGAAGTGTGATTAGGTAGGAGGTTGCCGTTTGGCAGGAAGATAGGCTCATATGTTGGCATCAGACCCCTAAAAGCGCAAACCTTCATCACGAACGGTTCGCGAGCTGTGGGGCCTAACGCATCGCGACACCCCACTTC
>NW_026267370.1:253667-256969 GCF_000697945.3 Frankliniella occidentalis | reverse complement strand
GTAGCAGAAGGGCCAAAATACCCAACTTTTTTATTGCTCCATCTTACAGAGGAGGTTGAATACTACAGGAAGTCACTTTGATACGCCCTGTTCAAGGTGTGCTACATCTCGAAAAATGGTGGTCAAAACGCTCGAAAAATGGTGGTCAAAACGCTCGAAAACGCTTGGTTTTAGCCAAATTGACGATTTTCCGGTTTTCGTCAGCCTGTAGCGTGAAATCTACGTTCGGTCCCACATGTTTCACCCCTCTTATTCGAAAGATATAGTAACTAACTTTCAATTCCAGCCCTGATAAGGTCAAAAAATTATGGGGAAGTACCTCATCTAAGCTCGCCAAAACGCATGATTTTAGAACGAAGTGTTGCGTTTTGGGCTATAAGCACTTTAGAAACGCCAATTTCGGAGGCCGGAATCGGATTCCTGATATCATTTTACGTCCCGGGACATGTCCGATCGCCTCCTAGAGCGTCCTGGCTCCGACAACAGACATTTATACGAAATTTCAGTGAACACCCTTTAAAAAACTTCAAATGCCCATAGCTTTTGGACCGTTCGAGCTACAGAGCTCCAAAAAAATCAGGAAAATCTATCTTAATAGGGACTATTTTTAGGGCAAAAAAATCATTTTTCCCAAGGGGTCACTTTTATTTTAATAAATCTAGTTTGGAATGCCCCAGCAGTGTTGCGGGTTTGCCTACTCTTTACACCCATAAGGGCCATGGCCTCTGCGGCCATATTGAGTATGCAGTCCACAACACTGCTGCGTACTCACAGTTAAACTATACTCTCGTAGAGTTCGCCAGTTAAAGCAGCAGCCTGGTTGTAACGCCGTAGCTGTATCCCATTCTATTCAGGCGTGCCCCCCTGCGACCGCGTCGTTATAACCTTTTTTGAAGTTGAAGAAGGGTGCGCCGCACCCGCACCCCGTACACGGCGCTGTGGTCGCGCCTAGGCGTGGGCATGCCAGCGCGCCGAACGCACCTCCTCGCTACTGCACTCGCCTGCCACGCCAGACTCTGCTCTCTGACAACGAGAGACTCGAGAGACCCCGGCGCCAGCCATTACATTTGTTTGATTGATTTGCGTTCTAGTCTTTGAGCGGGAGAATGTCTTGGTTTGTAAGTATGATACTACAGTTAAAGTTGCGAAACAAATTACGTTAATAACCTTGAGAGATACGAAGGCCGTCCTAACCTGCGACTGGCCTGAACCCTCCCGGGCGCGCCAGAGGGCCTCTGTTATAAACCAAATACAGACATATTTCGGCTGGAATGGTTCTTTTCGATTGTGTTTCAGTATCGTGAAATATGCTGGTTATGCGTACTATTCAACTTGTTAACACACGTAACATGGGGCCCGTTAAGGGCCGGCATGGCGCGGTTCACTTGACGGCTTGTTTAGTCGTATGATTTTATAACGTAGAGGCCCCTTTCATGAGTTGTATTTAATGAAGCATTCCCGTGTGCTCTTGCTGCCCGTCTCACTCGCACCAACTCGCCGTGCCGTGCGGCGGGCCGCGGTGGGCCTAGATCGTTCAAGAGGGGCGCTCCTATACCTCCCGTATAGCTCCGCCCTTGTTGCACTAATGGGGTAGGTGAGAGGCCCTCTTGAACGATCTTCTGAATCAGTCGGCTGAGGCTGAAGTGCCCGGAGGTGCCCGTCGTTTGGCGTGGTCGCTGAGAGGTTACCCCGCCCTACGCAGGTCTCAGCAAGGCGATTCTGCATAGCGTTTTCTCGTGACCCGTCTCTCTCCCACCAAGTGACGCTGTCTTGTGAGTGCGACGCGACAAGGACGAAAGTACAAAAGCGCTGTGCGGGATCGTCCTGTTGGTGCTGGCGCTGCAAGAGGGATTGACGCGCGCGTCGATTTCCCGCGTACTTTCCTAGTTATACTGCACCGCATGTTTACATGCGGACTTGTTGCCTATATCCGCACTGCCATAACCAGCAAGGATATAGGATATGAAAAGCCACACGCACTTATGCATGCGGTATAGTGCAGGCATGCTTCAGTTGGTTCAATTTGGTTCCGTAACATCAGGGCGGGACGGAACCAGTTGGGTTGCGCGAGGGTCACGAGGTCAGCGGTGCCGCGCGGGTTGCCGGCGACGTCACGTGCCGGCCCACTTCTCAAACCGAACCCTTGTTGCTGACGCTCGCTCGCGCCCTCCTCCAAGCTCCAGGATCCCGCCCTCGCTGCCCGCTGCCGCCGCCGTCTCCTTCGTGGCCCCCGAAGTCCAACCGAACGTCCGGGGTATTACCTCTGGTCCGCTGGGGCTGGGGGGCCGAAAGTCACCCCGCCGCCCGCACGCCCCTAGGCAAGGAGGCGGGGGGGGTGCGGGGGATCGGCGGATTCCGGCAGGGGCGCGCTGCATTCGTGCGGGGAACCGTCTGTCGCCCTGCTCGTCCGCTCGGTGTTGTCCGGGACTCGGAGGCGGTCGCCAGCTCAGTCAGGCGTCAGGGCGGTCAGCTCCGGGGTGCCAGGCAGGTGGCCCGCGTGGAATCGGCCGGGCGGGGCGTGGCGCAGCAGCTGGTGGTGCCCGCCGAGGCCATGACGTGATCGCCATCCTGGTGGGTCCGCCGAAGTCCACCGCGGGGCGAACCGGGGGGCTGTGAGGGCGGCGGATGGGGGCAAGCCACCGGGGATCATCTTCCTGGTGTCTTCAAAGGTTGGTGGGTGCGGGCCCCGGCTAACTCAACGGCGTTCAATGTCCACGCCAGGTCCGACCTCACGACCTGTTCCAGGAGCTTGTGGTCCGCCGCCCTGCTGGCGCGTCGCATGGTGGTCGCCGCCTTTCTCTTCATGTCCAGAGCGCCGTACTAGAGATCCTGGATGGTCTCCGCTGGATACTCCTCCTCGATTGCCTCGGCGTGGAGTTCGTGGGCGGCCTTACTCTTCATTATGGCTTCAGTGCATTCCGCGTACCAGTCCGGCTGCTCACCCTTCTTCGCCATTCCCGCCGTTGTGATGGCGGCCTTCAGGTGGGCCTAGAGGTCCGTGGGGTGGGCGTTGGCAGAGGGCGGGTTAACAGCCAGGACCTCCTTCTCCTTCTTGTAGTATTCTTCTTCCTTCTCCTGGAGCGCCGCTACGTTGAACTGCTTTTCGACCTTGGTGGTGGGGACGCGTGGCGCTCTTGTGCGGGTTCGCGGAGATCACCGTCAACAGCAGCTCGTGGTCGGTGCTGAAGAGTGCCTCTGGCGGTGACGTCACGTTGTTCACCAGGGCACTGGAACGGCGCGGAACCAACATAGCTGAGGGAGGGGGGGGGGGTGCATTTGAGCAAGCCTGCCCGTCGCCGGGC
>NW_026267370.1:252854-253617 GCF_000697945.3 Frankliniella occidentalis | reverse complement strand
AAACTTTGGTAAGCAGAAGAATTTTTGGCTGAGCGATTAGCGAAGCCTATTACTCCACTGATGATCAAAAAGTTTCGCGTCTGTTTGTCTGTGTGGGGGGGGGTGCATTTGAGCAAGCCTGCCCGTCGCCGGGCTGCATGCCTATTAGCCGAGCACACACACATGGGTTTCGACTTTTGGGGACGGGCCTGCCTTTTGAGATTCCAAGGAGAATAGCCAGAGCAGTTCTCTCACTCCCACTCACTACGCCATGCCATCCTTTGTCTACCGGGCGCGGTGCCTGCGCGTAGGGCTGTGCGGTGAACCGGTTTATCGGTGATTTTTTTGGTGATTTCAAACACCGCATCACTGAATCTCGTTTTTGAAATCACCGGTTTACCGATTTCTAAAAATCACCGGTTAGTTATTGTTCACCGGTAAGGCACTTAACACAGGTTAATCACCAATCACTTTATCCGCACTTATCCGACTAATTGCTTTTTTGTTCTAGCATGATTATGTTCTAAAAGTATATATTTAAAATGCCTTTCTATTTAAAACAGACAAAATCAAGAATAAAACCCCGAATTTTCATTGACTTAGTTCTGTAACTGGTATAACGGATATTTTTTATAACCTTCATAGAGAAAATAATCGGTGATTTTTAAATTACCGGTGATAACAAATTTACCGGTTTTAACAAAATCACCGGTGCAAAAGTGGTCACCGATCACCGGAAGAACCAGCGGTGATTCGAAACACCGTCACCGTTTTCAAAATCCAA
>NW_026267370.1:250367-252599 GCF_000697945.3 Frankliniella occidentalis | reverse complement strand
CCCGATGTTGACTTAAATTATGACTGGATAGCTACATCAAAAAAGTATGAGCATTATGGATCCATTGCAGATTTTGAAAATTTCATAGACGTGCAAAAGAAGAATGACAGCACATCAGCAACTCATTACCAGCCATTACATTCCAATGTAAAATGGAGCGAAGATCAAATGGCTGTTATTAATCAAATTTCCCATCAGATTCATGAGATTAAATCCATGACACCACAAATTTCAAAAACAATGATTGTGCAGGGGAGAGCAGGTATTTAAATTAGAATTTAATACTTATGTTACAAATGATGAATTCTGTTGATTGAGCTTCTGTTCATTCATACAGGAACAGGAAAAAGTATGATCATCAAATGTTTAACCAGTTTATCACATGAGCATCTTGGCAGCAACTCTTACATTCTTGCAGCGTCAACTGGTGTATCAGCTGTTCTAATAGATGGAAAAACAATGCATTCTGTATTCCAACTGCCAACAAAAAGTCAAGATTACAGTCCTCTCACAGGAGACAGAGCAAAAACCCTATCAGACACATTGGAAAACGTGAAGTTTGTCATACTTGATGAATACTCCATGATAGGATGGAAGACTCTTGCGATGATCAGTAGAAGATGCAAAGAAGCAACAAGAATTACTGATGAAGACTTTGGAGGTTTAAATGTTGTACTACTAGGCGATATCAATCAGTTGCCACCTGTAAAAGACAATCCATTATATGCCAGAATGTGTAGAACAAATTTAGCATTGGAGGGAAAATCAATTATTAAAAATTTTCACAAAAAATTTCTACTTACATCATGCCATCGACATAATGATGAACGTTTCTTGAAAATGCTGAACAACCTTAGTGAATATAATGTCACCAATGATGACTTTCACTTAATACGTTCACGTTTCAGTACAGCAGTTTCCACTCAAGATCAGGAGCAATTCACCATCCCCAACGCCCTTCATCTTTTTTCAAGCAAAGAAGATGTGAAAACTTATAATATGAAAAAACTACCCCAATTGATTGATGAAGAAACTGGCGATTATGCACCTATTATAAAAATAACGGCAAAAGACAACTGTTCAAATGCACAACAGATACAAGAAGCTGAAGGATTACAAAGAGATTTATACGTGGCTAAAAATTGTAACATTACGTTAAAAACCAATCTATGGGTTGATAAAAAATTGGTGAATGGAACTCAGGGAAAAATTATTGACATACTGTACAACAGAGAAGATTTCCCTGCTGTAATTCTATGTGAATTTCCAAATTACACAGGACCATCAATCATACCTACCAAAATTGTGCCAATAAAACCAATGCTGAATTCATGGACAGATTCAAATGAGAAAAAATGCACTAGATATCAATTTCCGTTATGTTTGTGCTATGCATGCACAATTCACAAATCCCAAGGAATAACAATTGATAAGGTACACATTTAAGACGCTGTAACTAATATTATCTGTACTCTCATGCTTCAATATTTAAAGAAATTGTGTTTACAGGCTGTGATTGACGTAGGTGAAAAGGATTTTGCACTAGGCCTAACGTATGTAGCATTTTCTAGAGTAAGAAATTTTACTGACCTCATTATTTATCCATTTTTACCAAAAAGATTGTTGAAACAAAGTCATTCAATAAATGAAACTTTGGTAAGCAGAAGAATTTTTGGCTGAGCGATTAGCGAAGCCTATTACTCCACTGATGATCAAAAAGTTTCGCGTCTGTTTGTCTGTGTGTCTGTTTGTCTGTACGCACGATAACTCGAGAACGAATTGAGCTAGCAACCTGGGATTTTCAGGGTTGTTTTGTGTCATAAAAAGACAGATCGAGTTCGAAGAAGAGCTTTCTAGCACAAAAATTGGATTTTAAAAAAATCGAAAACCACAGGTCCTCAAAATGACATTTTTTAAAAACATTTTTTCAATGTTTTCTAAGGGGAAACTCATGAAAGTAGAGCCTTTTGGCCGAAAATTTCATCTGTTTGGCTCTATCTCTAACCGTTGAGGCGCTAGAGGGTGTTTTTGACGAAAAGAAGCGAAAAAATGTACAACCGTGCATGCTTAGTCAAAGTGACGGGCCGTTGACGGGCCGGAGGCCCATATCTTTGTGTACACTTTTGAACTACCCGACTCGGGTGTCAGCGCCGCAGGCCTAGGAAGATGTATGCCAGGCGCGTCGCAGCGTAACAGTGTTTCGTGAGATATCGCGAAGCCTGTTACGCGAGA
>NW_026267370.1:245634-245922 GCF_000697945.3 Frankliniella occidentalis | reverse complement strand
CGCGCTCCCCCGCGCCGCTCCCCCCACCCTCGGCTTTTGTGATTCTTGTGTTCTTCTTACCGCGACGAGCGGAATAGCCTATTCTTTTCATACGCTGAACATCTTTGGCTGTGTGTGCCGCAGTTTGTAGAATACATGCAAGTTATGCCAAAACCCTTCTAAGTTATTATTAATGTTAGCTTATGAATCAAATAACACATCTATGAAAAGATACATAAGGCTAGCCCTAGAAGCAGTTAAATATACTTCCAGGCATACTTTGACTCCGAACGTGTTCAAACAACAAAT
>NW_026267370.1:237052-245584 GCF_000697945.3 Frankliniella occidentalis | reverse complement strand
AGGAAGATGTATGCCAGGCGCGTCGCAGCGTAACAGTGTTTCGTGAGATATCGCGAAGCCTGTTACGCGAGACGTGGTCTGGCGTACATCTACCTAGTTTAAATAATATATCATCCACGTAAGGTAAGTCTAGCTATCAACGTAAAGTAAAAGAACTTTTACGTGTTTATTGTCATTGTTTTGTATTGGCTGAGCGATTAGCGAAGCCTATTACTCCACTGATGATCAAAAAGTTTCGCGTCTGTTTGTCTGTCTGTCTGTCTGTCCGTCTGTCTGTCTGTCTGTTTGTCTGTACGCACGATAACTCGAGAACAAATTGAGCTAGCGACCTGGGATTTTCAGGGTCGTTTTGTATCATAAAACGACAGATCGAGTTCGAAGAAGAGCATTCTAGCTCAAAAATTGGATTTTTAAGGATCGAAAACCACAGGTACTTCTACTTCAAAAAAATTACGTTACGACCCACTTCTTCAAAAATTATAAATAAATCATATACAACGATACTGTGTTTAGAAACTTGATTTATCTTCGTCAGAAACACTGTAACGATAACACACGTAAGAGGCGCCAAACGCTCATTCTCTCTTTATTTGTCGTCGGTCATGTGATCCTACCAGAGTCCATTGCATGTTCACGACATTGAAATTGATAAACCAAATATTGATATAATAACATTATTCACAATTGAATTAAAAAAAATTATTGTAAACATTTAAAAATTAAATTTACAGTTCTACTATGATGATATATTCAAAGATAGGCCATATAAAGTGCAGTCACAGGGCCACTTAGAATGCTACCGATCCATCGCCGCCTAAATTTCAAACATACATGCAACAATAGACATTCCCTGTGAGCTCTTCTTTACCTTCAGCTGTGGTGAAGTTCCAGTACATTTTTATATATTGAGATAATGTGGAAGAAAACATGAATATTGATATAGAATGCATGAGCAGCGACGAAGAAATGAAGACAGAAATTTACAACAGTCTCTATCCAGCACCTTGCAAAGACCTTGATGTGAAATTAGAGAATCTATTAAATGCGGCAATGCGGCCCCAATGATTAGATTATCTGGGGAAATTGACTTTAAGAATGAGCACTTACACCAGAAGCTCTTAAAAAGAGGTGGAAAACTCTACGAAAGACTAAAATGCAAGGAATGTTCTGGATCGCATCAATTCTATGTTGCTGGTAGGTCCACTTCCATTTTACATTAAAAAAATTATTTACACATTTACTTTTAATAACAAAACTATTTCATTTCAACAGGAGGATATGCAACCTATTTATCTAATATGACAGACTAATACGATGACATTGATGTTTTTATTCATTGCACATCAAACTTATGCATGAGGAACATAGAGCTAACAAATTGCTACAGAACGACAAACATCAATGATACTACAACTGAATTTAAGGATGAGCTGAAACCAAGCATTCAGTTTATTCAAGTAAGTAGTATTATTAAAAATTCAAACAACTTTCAGAAATTAATTTCAGAAATTTACTAACATATATTTTTTCGAATACAGGTAAACTTTGACCTGAATGTAATCAAAGAGCAGCAAAGAACACTTCTATTCAGAGACCTCATGGGAATGTATGTGATTTCTAAATTTGATTTACCAATCTGCCGAGTAGCTGTCATATCACCACTGGCAAAAGGAGTAAAGAAAGGATCAAGCATAGTTTAGTATTGGGGTTACGGGAGAGCCAAGATCATGTGAACAGCAGAACTCATGAGTGGTAAATGGCGACGAGTCAAAGGCTCGCGCCTCTATTTATTCAGTGTTTGGTATAACAAGAAGAACAAGGCGATCGTAAAACAATTAAATGGTTCAGGGGTCTGAGTGTAGGTGTCGCCTCCATAGTGATCACTAGTGGCCGTGACTGAGGGTATTTTGCTGTAACCTGGTTAGGTTAATGTTACCATAATACTACACTACTCCCTTCTTTTAGAACCCTTCTCTAAAAAAAAAAGCTCAGAAAATTTTTAACAATCACAAGAGCTTCGCCTTGAACTTCATACAATACACTTGGACGTTAACGTACAATTTGATTGAACTGACTTTACTTTTAAACATTGTTGATGAATAAATGAACAAATTCTAAATAATTTCAACTTAATTAAACCTGTGAACTTCCACTTTGCCAAACCTACGGCTTATTCAAACCTACTAGTCTGGCTCGGTGTGCAAACAAAAAGAAATTGACTTCCCTCCTAGCATGTAGCAATGCATTAGTATGATTCCTTGCCGGACCACTATCAACTTGTTATCAATAGTAGTTCAAAAATCCATTCAGGAGATCAACCACAGAGTTCCATGCCTTTAAAATTCAAATTAATCTTGCTGTGGGGGAAAGGTGTACCAGTGTACCTGAAACACACAACTAGACTAGACCTATCTACGTGACACCTTTGATTTTTGAACACTACCACGTTTCTTATTAACCTCTTGAAGGTTAAGAATACTTAACTTTAAAAATAGAAATTCTCCGCGTGTCTAATCCAGCGTTGATCTTCCTCTGCCTACGTTGATTGGTGATTTCCTTTGATTCCAGCGTTGTCTTGAGTCTTGACGTGTTCAATTATTCTGGTTCTTTTATCCAATTCCTTGGTTTAGAACTTTATTTCTCGGCTAGTGCTGTTCTGCTAACCATCCTCTCTCTCCGCCTGCTCAGAGTGCTCTGGCGGCGTTCCTCTTTTATTCTCATACTCGGCCACGCGCGCCGCTCATGCGCAGTGGGTCACCCCCACTCCTTCCTTTCCCCCTCCTTCCGTGGAGGACGCTTCGCTTTGACGCGAACCCCACCAACGGCCACTCGCCATCTTGTGTCACTCTGATTAAGACGCTCTGCCGTTGCTCCCTTTTCTCTCCGTTTCTCTCTGCATCTGTTTAAAAATGTTGCATAGTGTAATTATTAACCATTACACCGGCTACAACTTGGTCGACCAGGCCGTGCAGAAAGTAAGAATTAGTCTTTAAATCTTTTGTTTCGCCTAGGTTTTAAATAGCCGCTTGAGCGTCTCGGGGACTTAACTCCTGTGTCTTTGTAGATTTGTGGACGTTGCATCCAGGCCACTACAAGGAGCACTTGGTGGATTGTGTTTGATCCATCCTATGTCCGGTTGGACGTGTATATTCCTGAGATTGTGTTGCTTCAGCCTGACTTTTACAAGTGTGGCTGCTGTCTGGGAAACTGTGCTGTAAGTTCCTTTCCGCAATGGTCCTTTTGTTTTAGCCGATTTCCAGTTTATCTGTTTTTATTTGTCTAACTTTCTTCAATCTACGCTATGCCCCAGATCCCGCCTCCCGGCGTCCATTATCCTCTGGAGTTTGACTTGCTGGATTATCTCTTGGACGACCGTGACGTCGCCGCCGTTTTTCAAGATGTTGACCATGGGGTCCCAGAAGTTGAGGTCATCGATCTCGTCGACGACAGCGAGGACGACGAGGATGTGGTTGTCCTAAGTAAGTTTTGCCGCCCATTTTTGTCTTTGTGTCCTTCTCGCGGCTCGATCATGTTTCTAGTTGTTTTTATGCATTATCACCATGCTTTTGAGGGTGATGAGGCCGTTTTCGTGTGTGGACCGTGTGTGCCTGTTGCTCAACCCGAGTTTGGCTTAACCGGCTCATATCTGTATAAGATTCAGAAGTGCACCTTTGAGGAGCTGTATGATCCTCACAGTCTCTTTGTGCCCGTTGTCTTCGCTGGGTTTTAGTGTGTGTCTTTTCTTCCCGCTTTTAGCTGTTGTTTTTGTTATTGTTGTTTCAACGTCTGTTTGTTTTCCTTTTGCAGACTGAGATCTCCCGCTTCCACGGCGCTGCCCCCACCCCCGCCTTCTTGGTGGAGGGGTGAGGTTAGTTTCCCTTTCTTTTGACCGCTTTTCGTTTTTTTCTGGTTTTAGTTCAGGACAGAGGTACAAGGAGTTCAGGAATACACCGGGAATACACGGGACCCTTGCACTTCTCATACGTCGCAAATACTGATGGTTGTAAGGCCAGCAAGGGAGCCAAGTTTAGTATCTATCATTTTTTCCTGAGGATAAATGAACTGCCTCCAAACCTACGTCAGAAGTCCATCTCTATCGCTGGTATATTTCACTGTAAGAATTTTTATCGTAAATTTACGAACAAACACCTGTTACATTTCCAACATGAACTTTTCGTAAATTGTAGAAAACGAATACTTGTTAAATGGTGAACAGTTCGTAACTTAGTCTGCAGGTGTGGAATGAACACACTCGTCCATTTTTAACGTGCATTGGAGTTCTGACGCCTAATTACTCTTATTCGCAATAGGTGACGAACAATTCGTTTTTCACCTACGAGCAGTTCGAATTTTCGACTTTACGAACACTGATCGTCAAATTCAAAAAACAAACTGTTCGTGAGAAATTTTATCGTGAAATTACGAAAGCTGCTAACAGTGTTGGAGATAAAGGAGAACCCCATATGAATGCTTTTCTTAAGACAATAGTGGAGCAGGAACTGAACTCCCTTGCCACAGAGTGTGTTCAGCGGCGCAGAGATGGTAATGAGGAAAATGAAGTCAATGTGAGCAGATTTTTTTCACACTATATCTGCGGCGCCGCCTTCAATCACACGCCCCCCAGGAGGGACGCAACTGAATAGGCAGCAGTGTTGCGGGTTTCCCTACTCTTTACACCCGTTAGGGCCATGGCCTCAGCGGCCATATTGAGTATGCAGTCCACCACACTGCTGCGTACTCACAGTTTAACTGTACTCTCGTAGAGTTCGCCAGTTCAAGCAGCAGCCTGGTTGTAACGCCGTAGCTGTATCCCATTCTATTCAGGCAGTGGGCTCTCGCGTGCCCCCCTGCGACCGCGTCGTTATAACCCTTTTTGGCTGAGCGATTAGCGAAGCCCATAACTCCACTGACCGGAAAAGTTTAATTCTGTTTGTCTGTTTGTCCGTCTGTACGCACGATAACTCGAGAAAGAATTGAGAGAGCGATCTGGGAATTTCAGGGTCGATTTGTATCATAAAAAGACAGATCGAGTTCGAAGATGAGCACTCTAGCTCAAAAATTGACTTTTAAAAAAAATCAATAACCACAGGTAACAAAATATTTCTTTTTTCAAATATTTTTGGCTAAGCGATTAGCGAAGCCCATTACTCCACTGACCGAAAAAGTTTCATTCTGTTTGTGTGTTTGTGTGTTTGTCTGTCTGTCCGCACGATAACTCGAGAACGAATTGAGCTGGCAACCTGAAATTTTCAGGGTCGTTTTGTATCATAAAAAGACAGATCGAGTTCGAAGATGAGCATTCTAGCTCAAAAATTGGCTTTTAAAACAATCAAAAACTACGGGTCGCAAAATGTATTTTAATCATATATTTTTTTATGGGTTCCTAAGGGGTAAACCGTCAGAGAAGAGCCCTACGGGCGAAAATTTCGTCCGTTTGGCTCTATCTTGTACCGTTTAGGTGCCAGGGGGCATTTCTTGACAAAAATGAGGTGAAAATGATCAAATGGTCGATTAAATCGTTAAAAAGACTTCATTTCGAAAAATTGTATATACACTTTTATTACCCTGTCTCGGGTGTCAGCGCCGCAGGCCTAGCTATATGTGCGCCAGGCGCGTCGCAGCGTAACAGTGTTTCGTGAGATATCGCGAAGCCTGTTACGCGAGACGTGGTCTTGCGTACATATAGCTAGTTATATGGTGTCCTAATGGGTAACTCGTGAAAAAAGAGCCCTCTGGGCGAAAATTTCATCCGTTTCGATCTATCTTGTACCGTTTCGACGGTATGGCGCATTTCTTGGCGAAAACAACGTGAAAAAGACAAAATGGTCTATTAAATAGTAAAAAAGGCTTCATGTCACAGAATTGTAAAGGGAGTAATACTTAGACCACACGTTACGGGTCGAACCACACCCTCTTTAGGGCTCAAGGGTCCCAAGAAACGTTGATTTTTACATGACAATCTGTCAAAATTCGATTTTTCAATGAAAACCGTTACCGAACAGCAGGTTTTTGTCCCTAATTTAAGAGTAAGAGGACCCTGACAAATGGTTCGAGTACGTCAAATTTTGGGCCCGGAAGATCCTGTTCCCCTATACCCTATCCTTAACTCGTCTCGGGTATCAGCGCCGCAGGCCTAGCTATATGTGAGCCAGGCGCGTCGCAGCGTAACAAGTGTTTCGTGAGACATCGCGAAGCCTGTTACGCGAGACGTGGTCTGGCGTACAAATAACTAGTTATAACTCGGGTTTTGGGTTCTTCAAGTCATTTATTGTCTGAGCGATAGCGAAGCCTATTACTCCAGTGATGATCAAAAAGTTTCGCGTCTGTATGTTTGTTTGTCTGTTCGCACGATAACTCGAGAACGGTTTGAGGTAGAAGGCTCAAAGTTTTATTGTAACTTTGTATCATGTAAAGGAGGAACTGTATTGATTTTGAGCCCTCTTGCTCAAAATTTGACGTGTCAAAAAAATCAGAAACGAAAAGCCCAAAACATTTCTATTAAAAATCTTTGTTTTAACATCTTTCTTAGAAGAAACTCGTCAAAGTAGAACCCTTTGGACTAAAATTTTGTCCGTTTGGCTCTATCTCTAACCGTATGGGCGCCAGAGGGCGTTCTTCACACGAAAATCACCCCAAAACATTTTAAAGGTTTTTCTCAGATATTTTATGGTCTCCGGTGGGGTGACTCGTCAAAGTAAAACCCCGAGGCACAAAATTTGTGACTTTTGGGGCCGAAGGCCTATTTACGACCGCGCCTTCTGCCCAACTAGTAGATGTATGCCAGGCGCGTCGCAGCGTAACAGTGTTTCGTGAGATACCGCGAAGCCTGTTACGCGAGACGTGGTCTAAGCCTGTTACGCGAGACGTGGTCTGGCGTCCATCTACCTAGTTTGCTGAGCGATTAGCGAAGCCCATTACTCCACTGACCGGAAATGTTTCATTCTGTTTGTCTGTTTGTATGTCTGTCCGCACGACAACTCGAGAAAGAATTGAGAGAGCGATCTGGGAATTTCGGGGTCGTTTTGTATCATAAAAAGACAATTCGAGTTTGAAGATGAGCATTCTAGCTCAAAAATTGACTTTCTAATAAATCGAAAACCAAAGGTTGCAAAATATTTGTTTTTTCCAACTATTTTTTTATGGGCTCCTATAAGGTAACTCGTGAAAGTAGAACCCTTTGGGCAAAAATTTCGTCCGTTTTGCTCTATCCTGAACCGTTTTGGCGCTATGGGTCATTACTGGGCAAAAACAACGTGAAAAAGACAAAATGGTCAATTAAATCGTAAAAAAGGCTTCATGTCACAGAATTGTAAAGAGATTAATACTTAAACCACACATTAAGGGTCGAACCACATCCTCTTTTGGGTCCCTAGGGTCCCTAGATTATCTAGTATCACTAAAACGTCGATTTTTACATAACAATCTGTCAAAAATTAGAATCATAAATGAAAACCGTTACCGAACAGCAGCAGATTTATATCCCTAACTTTAGAGTAAAAAAGGCCCCTACAAATGGTTTCAGCATGTCAAATTTTGGGCACGGAAGGCCCTGTTTTCCTATACCGTCCCACTTGCTCGTCTCGGGTGTCAGCGCCGCAGGCCTAGCTACATGTGCGCCAGGCGCGTCGCAGCGTAACAGTGTTCCGTGAGATATCGCGAAGCCTGTTACGCGAGACGTGGTCTGGCGTACATCTACCTAGTTAGTTGGCTGAGCGATTAGCGAAGCCTATTACTCCACTGATGATCAAAAAGTTTCGCGTCTGTCTGTCTGTCTGTGTGTCTGTTTGTCTGTACGCACGATAACTTGAGAACGAATTGAGCTAGCGACCTGGGATTTTCAGGGTCGTTTAGTATCATAAAATACAGATCGAGTTCAAAGAAGAGCATTCTAGCTCAAAAATTGAATTTTAAAAAAATCGAAAACCACAGGTCCCCAAAATGACGATATTTAAAAATATTTTTGTAATGTTTCCAAAGGGGTAACCCATCAAAGTAGAGCCCTTTGGGCGAAAATATCATCTGTTTGGCTCTATCTCTAACCATTGAGGCGCTAGAGGGTGTTTTGGACGAAAATAAGCGAAAAAATGTACAACCCTGCATTCTTGGTCATAGTGACGGGCCGTTGACGGGCCGGAGGCCCGTACCTTTGTGTACACTTTTGCACTACCCGACTCGGGTGTCAGCGCCGCAGGCCTAGGTAGATGTATGCCAGGCGCGTCAGGCGTACATCTACCTAGTTATTGGCTGAGCGATTAGCGAAGCCTATTACTCGAGTGATGATCAAAGAGTTTCGCGTCTGTGTGTCTGCCTGTCTGTGTGTTTGTCTGTACGCACGATAACTTGAGAACATATTGAGCTAGCGACCTGGGATTTTCAGGGTCGCTTTGTATTATAACAAGCTGGGCCCGCTCTTCCGCCAAACCAATTTGCCAGCTCCGCTTCGCTCCACCGGCAACTCGGTTCGGCAGGGAGCGGGCCCAGCTTGGCCTGCCGGCGGCGTTTAGGACGGGCCTTCGGCCCGTCCCTTCTGAA
>NW_026267370.1:227910-232512 GCF_000697945.3 Frankliniella occidentalis | reverse complement strand
CATTTAGGCGCCACAGGGAGTTTTTGACGAAAACAAGAGAAAAAATGTACAACCCGCATGCTTAGTCGAAGCGACGGGATGTTGACGGGCCGGCCAGCCCGTGTCTTTGTGTAAATTTTAGCGCTACCCGACTTGGGTGTCAGCGCCGCAGGCCTAGGTAGATGTATGCCAGGCGCGTCGCAGCGCAACAGTGTTCCGTGAGATATCGCGAAGCCTGTTACGCGAGACGTGGTCTGGCGTACATATACCTAGTTAAATGGTTTGAATTAGAATTCTAGCCTTCGATTAAGCGGGAGGATGTCTTGGTTTGTGAGTATGATACTACAGTTAAAGTTGCGAAACAAATTACGTTAATAACCTTGAGTGACACGAAGGCCGTCCTAACCTGCGACTGGCCTGAATTCTCCCGGGCGCGCCAGAGGGCCTCTGCTATAAACCAAATACAGACATATTTCGGCTGAAATGGTTCTTTTCGATTGTGTTTGAGTTAATGATCGTGAAATATGCTGGTTATGCGCATTGCGCAGTTCACTTGACGGCTTGTTTATTCGTATGTTTTTAGCCCGCCCTTCTGCTTTGAAAAAGCTAATGCAAACGACCTCGTGTCTGTCTGTCTGTCTGTCTGTTCCACTAGAAGGAGATGTGCTAGAGACTTCATATTTTCAGGGTATCTTAAGGTTCACTCCTAGAAAACGAAACGCCTGCGGCAAATCCTGGCAACCAACCCTAAGGGGGTGAAAGGGGGTATCAAAGAAAAGGGGGTAGGTCAAAAAAGTCAGAAAAAAATATTTCTTTTAGGAGCTCCTAAGGGGTAACTCGTTAAAGTAGAGCCCCTCGGACGAAAATTTCGTCCGTTTGGCTCTATCTCTAACCGTTTAGGCGCTAGAGGGTCTTGTTTGACGAAAATAAGTTAAAAATTGCTGTAGTGAACAATTAAATGTAAAAGAAGGCCCAGAACCGCAAAAGAGGTAAGGAACTCCCTCCCCCCAGCCCAAAAAACGTTTTCTAAGCAGAAGGGTGGGTTGTAGTCGCGGTGTTTCACCGCTACATCCCTTTCTCGTGTCTACGGGGCAAATTTTAAGGACGACGGGCTTTGCGGGCCGAAGGCTCGTTACATCGTTTGATTATGTTCTACAGCAAATCGCGTGACAGAAATGGTCGGGCCGCAGGCCAAGCAGGCCCGGCCCCTGCCGAACGGAGTTGCCGGCGCAGCGAAGCGAAGCTGGCAACTTCGTTTGGCGGAAGGGCGTACGCGGAGGTACCCCCCCCAAAAAACACATTCTGTAACAGGTCCTATCCTCGGATTTGCCGTATCATTCACTGTTTCGGCCCCAAGACGTAGATATATTGAAAATAATGGGGAAAAGTCGAGTTGTTTGACAAGTTTGACATACAATACAATCTAAAAACTGCGTTGGTTAATTTTCTTGTTTCTTTTTTAAGCAAAGCAGAAGGGTGGGGTGTAGCGAAGGTGTTGCCCCGTTACAGTCTCTTGTCATGTGAAAGGAGAAAATCTCTAGGGCCGCTGGCCCCTCGTCGGAAGTTAGTACTCAAATATGCAAGTGATATACCGGTCACATTATTTATTTGATTATGTTCTTTAGTAAATCACGAGACTGAAATGGTCGGGCCGAAGGCCCGACCATCGCCGCCGGCAGGCCAAGCAGGCCCGGCCCCTGCCGAACGGAGTTGCCGGCGCAGCGAAGTGGAGCTGGCAACTGCGTTTGGCGGAAGGGCGGGCCTGCTTGTTGTCCTTTGCGGCTGGAGTGGGTGGCGGTGGCGTCCCGGCCGTGACCTGCTCAGTACCGAATGGGAGCCCTTAGAATTGTCGTACAGACGTCAATCTTTTTTTAAAGACTATCAATGGACTTAAAATTTTGCTCCTTCAGGTGCTTGGATCAAAATTTGGCCCTGTGTTCACGGCGTAGCCACTCTCAGTCAGAGACCCCAATTCGTTCCGCCTTTGTTCCTACTACGCTCCGCCACCACCACAAGCGCGATGTTATATTCAGTTAAGGACTCTGGTGCTCCGGGTGATTTCGGGTCAACTCTCTCCGGAAAGGTTTGGGTAGAGTCCGTGATCCCAAATTAGGTTAGGTTTCAGTTTAAATCGTTTAAATCAGAGTTAACGCTCTTGAAGGTAAACCGTAGTATGGTGTTTCGCTGTAAAACGTGTAAAAGTCCCTTTAAAAGCGAAAACTTATTCGTAAACCTCTGCCTATTCTGCCCCGCATTCTACCCCCACTCTCTCTACTTCACCCGAAACTCTCCGAAGAGAACTCACCCGAAGTCACCCGGAGCTCACTAGAATCCTCAATTGAATATAACACGACTCGTGCCGGGCCCCTGACCCCAACCAGAACCCTCATTTTTGGAGCCGGTACGTCACTTTCTTGCGTGTGCAATTTTCGACCTATTTGCTCATTGGAGTGCACTCCAATGATCATATCAGGAAATCTACGCGGATGGGCAATTTCCAATGAAAGTTCTAGAGGTCTTGACAACTTATCTTGACCGAAGAGGCCTCCGAGCTCGCACCCGGAGAACACAAGAAATACAGGCCGCTCAGGAATCGCAACGACCCTACCCGGGCCAACAAAAGGCCGCCCCCGAGACCGGCCCGGGCCACATGGGCTGCAGCTCGGCTCGGGTAGGGCTGCACATGAGATTTCCAGTCGATTGGCGTGACTTCGATCGCTGTAGTTCAGTTGATTTTGAAATTGAAATTGAATTTTTGAAACTCTCAACGCTTCAGAATGAGTAAACGTACACCACCAAACCTGAAGAGGTTTGACGATTCTGACAAACATTCGACTGACTCGGAACGTGAAGACAGCGAAGACGACTCCAACCATCGCCTGACATTCCACAGAGATGAGGTGCCGGTAGCCTTTTTAGATATAATTGAAAAAATCAGGTTTGCCACGGACTACATTGACCGGGTGCCGTCACAAATGCCAGCAAAAAATAATAAGGGCGTCGTTTTAAGCCGGGCAAGGAATGCCAAAGCCCTGAGGAAGTGGCTCGCAGAACTCGATGGAGAGAATGAGTGGCCGTGGGAGACCGATGAGTCTGTGGAGCGCCGTCTATTAAAGATGGTGCTCTACGTACAGGCAAGTTTTGCCCTGGAAGGCGATAATTTCACAATGAACCATCTTATGCCTGGCAACTTCTCCATCGAAGATCCGGGATGGTTCTTTGACGCCGTGCCCAACTGGTTCCAAGTCACGTCGGCGGCCGGGCTACCACTTACTGGTGAGGGGACAGTCCAGGTAGTCGAGAGGGCGCCAGAAGTCCGTACCAAGAAATCCTCCAGCAAGCCGGGCAGAAAGCGCAAAGCGCCACATGAAGGAGAGGAAACTCCTACGAAACGGCAGAAAACAATCCATTCACCTGAATTGTTCCAATGTCATGGGAGCCTAACGGCTCTCTTTGACAAGCTGTCGAAGATGGACCTTAAAAAGCGTCCATTTAGTGCTGAAGTGGAAGAGCTTTTACAAGAGATTCTTGTCGAGGTCAGATCCCGCAACTTCGGTCCTTCGGACGAGTTGAAAGACCGCTACCGAGGACAATGCTGGATCTGCCTCAGGCCCATCGACGCGCCCAGAGTGTCCGGAGGCCCTCCAGCAATTATACCATCTTGTCACCTGCAGACGAAAAAGGATCGGCAGCGTTCTGTCTTGGGATGCCTAGTCATGAACGGCTGCTGGGGTGTCCGGGCTGAAGACTTTGCCGTCCTCCTCAGGCTGATGACCCCTGAAGAGCAGGAGTTCGTCATCGAAGTACACCAAGAACATGACATCATCATCCTTAGAAAAGGGCCACCATTGCGCCCTTATAAGGACAAGCCTAGAGTTTCTTGGATGGCCAACACCGTGACCAACCGGGAGACATTTGTTAACACTCTGGGTGAGGCTGGATACCAGCACTTCAATGCAGATTTGACGCTTTTGAAGAGGGAATTGGGACAAATAAAAAAAAAAACGCGTTCCGACGCGTTCAAATTTTACATTTTGAACACGCGCGGGGCTGCGGGGCGGCGGCCCGGACAATGGGGCTGCAATAGGGGGGCAATCAGCGCGCGCCCGGTGACTAGAGGTGGTGGCGACATGACATAAGCCGAACATATTTCTGATCTGTCCCCAGACCCGACGCAGCCCCTTTTCCCACTAAACTTTGACCGAAAGTATTATAAGAAGTGCTGTGTTTAGGGGCCCGCGCGCGCCCCGGGCCGGGCCTTGGCCAACAACCCGCCGCCGGGGGGCCAGCACACGACGCATCGGCCTTGGCCAGTGACGGGATCCCCTTTAAAAATGAATCGAGTGCGTTGCGAGTGCGCTGCGAGGGCGAGGTAAGGGCGAGGCGAGAGCGTGGCGAGTGCGCGGACGAGTGCAACGCGGGTGCGACGGCAGTGCGATGCGAGTGCGCAGGCGAGTGCAAAGCGAGTGCGATGTGAGGGCGCGGGGCGAGTGCAGCCCGAGTGCAGCCCGAGTGCAATGCAAGTGGAGTGCGAGTGCTCTACAAGTGCGCCTATGTCACGGGGTGGGAGGAGGGAGAGGGACGGCGCCGTAGGAGCAGGACGAGCATGAGGGTAAGGGTATC
>NW_026267370.1:221658-225710 GCF_000697945.3 Frankliniella occidentalis | reverse complement strand
CCTCGCCCTCGCAGCGCACTCGCAACGCACTCGATTCATTTTTAAAGGGGTATGCCCCCTCGGCGCGGCCGTGCGCGTTGCGTGAAGAGGGCCACGCATGTCCTCGTTGGGGGTCATTGACGGAAGGCCCAGTCCGGGCGAGCCTGAGCGGCGAGGAGGCTCTGGAGTGCAGAGGTGAACGGAACCCCACATCACGGCAAAGGCTTCGCTAATGTGGACTTGCTGAATTTTCAGATGTGCAGGAAGTACGTGACTTCATCAGGCAAAATATTGAAAATTGAAGTCGACGGTGACCAGGTCCTTCCCGATGTGCCCTCGGACGACCCCGGCGCCCGACCCATCGACAAAAAAAAGTGAGTTCCAGAAGCTATTGATTAGCTGTGATAGCGTATATGTTGGCTGCCCAGGCACACTAATTAACCTTTCAGCTCTGACAGCTGAACATTTGCTGCGGTAGCCACGCATTAGTTGAGAGAGCCAATTGCGTCATCCAAACCAGATCATGCAGGGTAAACTGTTATACGGAAGCATTAGTTCCTGCAGCTAATGTTTGACTACACAGCAAAAGTTAAGCTCTAACAGCTTAAAATTTTGCTAGTACCTGGACAACTAACATTTAGCTAGGGCAGCTAACTTTTTTTTTCCGTGATGCGAACTGGAGTTGTTCTTTGTGAATTATTGACAGTCGCAATGCAGCCGTAAAGAGGGTTGACGCATTTTTTGCAGCTGTGCAGCAGGTGCGAAAAAGAAAGGAAGCGCGCGAAAGATGAATCCGGAGATATGGAAGAACCGGAAGTTGATGCGGATGAGGAGGAACCGCAAGTTGCGGGGAATCAGGAGGAGGAACCGCAAGTTGATGATCAGCCAGTGGATGCGGGACTTGAAGGAGCGGGTGAACAAAACGTGCCCTGGTTTCAATGCATATGTAAAATGATTTGCTGTGGCAAGCCGGTATCCAAATAAAAAATGTGTGCAAAAACGACCAAATTGTCAATTTGGGGGGGCAATAACTCTGCCATTTCGATTCCGATCGTCTTGGAGCATAAAACATTTTCGTTTTCTTTTGTCAAGATGAACTCGAACCAATAGTTTTCTTTTTACATTTCTTCCGAACCACTACCCTCATCCCCCCTCCAACTTAGCGGGGCCAGGCCTGGTAGGGGGATGACGTGCCCTTTTGCTGCAGCCGCACGGAGCGGCCCGGCGGGGCCCGAAGGGTCGGCCCCCGCCGGGGCGCGTCGGGAGGCTGCGGTGAGGAGCCCCAGCCGGGGCGGGCCAAAGACGAAAACAGTGCGAAACAGGTGCAAATAGTACGGCCGTCCGCGAGCCGTCGCCCCGCTCGGACCCCACGCGGGTCCAAATCTTTAACGCCGATGCGCGGTGGGCTCGCGAAGTACATTAGCCCCGCGGTTGTGGGGGCGGTTTTTTTTTGGGGGGGGGGGGGGGGTGGAATCCACGGAGCGACAGTAACAGTAATACCCACATCGGAGAGCACAGAAGACGCAGAAAAGAGGAAGTAGGAAAGGGGGGGAGGGCGGCGACCCAACTGTCAGGCACACCCACACCAGTCATCCGGCATAGCAAGGCCCACCCCCCAACGCCACTGCTACCAAATAGGCCAACAAGCAACAAACGAACAGGTGGGCGCCGGCGCCGAGCGCCGCCTCTCGCGCGCCGCGCACAATATGGCGGCCCTCGCCTCGAGCTCAACCTCCTCCGGACGAATAGCAGGGAAGACCTTCAGGAGGGCTCGGTGAGGCCCCGCCCATCTCAAAGACCACTACCCAAAATTTTCTAAGTTTAGACTGAAAATCCAGATTTTTACTCTGAATCAGGTTTTCAGAGCAATTTGTCTGAATATTTTAAAGTATATTTTCAGACTAAACACTGAATCTATAATTCAGAGTTACCGGTATGAATTTTGAGTGGAAAGTCCACCAGACAGGCGGATGAAGCACACCAGTAGCCGACGCTGCTCCCCAAGCAGGTAGCTGGCAGCCGAATGGTTAAGGTTGCGGCTTCCGAACCTGAAGGTTGACGGTTCGATCCCAACCAAGGGCAGTACTTAATGGACAGAAACGTCTTCACCTGGGCATTGCCCTCTACCCCCACAACTCTTAAGTCGCTCGCCATGTATTTTTAACATTTTCAAAAAAGAATTCATACCAGCTGTCTGAATTTTCAGACTAAGTGGTATGGTAGGGCACTACTGAAATTTCAGACCCGGGTGCAGTCTGAATTTTCAGACTACTGGTCTGTAAAAAAACTTCAGACTACAAGTACTGAAAATTCAGTAAAACTTTTTTTTACAGTGCATTATACGTGCTCTGCTATACCGCAAGCGTGAGAATGATCATTCACAAACAAGGAGACTCAAGATCCAAATGAGACTCGTTTTGTTTTTCTTGATTAGAAAAAATAGATTTATTGCTTTGAAAATACAGGTACTAACATTGCTTTCTTTCGATTTTGTATTCATACCTCATTGTCAGAGTAATTTCAAGGAAAGCGATACCAAGTCAAAGGAATAGGGTATTTCAGAGCTGGAGGTGAAGAAGTAAAATGGAAGAACAAAACGCGCACTGCTCATGCGCAGACGCGGAGTGGGGGAAGCAGGGGATGGAGTGGGGGGCGTCTGCTCATGCGCAGTGTGCGTTTTGTTCTTCCATTTTACTTCTTCACCTCCAGCTCTGAAATACCCTATTGGTTCATCTTGTGGCAATATCCCAATTCGGTGTTTTCAAGTTCATAAGACAAGCCCGTCAAAGACATCCGGATTGTAGAGGTTCTCCTGATCCCCTCGATGCGGCAGATTCGTCCTACACACTGTCGGTTACGCCCCCACCATGGACACAACTCTCTTCCTTTCCGAGCGGTGTACTCCATGAGTTGGTGGTATGACCTGGGACTGCTCTCCAGCCGCCAACCCCGCTTCATGGCGAATAGGCGACACGGTACGAATAACTAATGGAAAGTTATACTCAGGTCAGTGTTAGAATAATCATAATTCATCGTTTTCACAAAAACAAGGAACACTGGTTCCCACACGTTGCCTATGAGCAGTTCATCATTGGCTGAGCGATTAGCGAAGCCTATTACTCCAGTGATGATCAAAAAGTTTCGGGGCTGTCTGTCTGTGTGTCATCACGATAACTCGAGAACGAATTGACCTAGCGACCTGGGATTTTCAGGGTCGTTTTGTATCATAAAAAGACAGATCTAGTTCGAAGAAGAGCATTCTACCTCAAAAATTGGATTTAAAGAGAGTCAAAAACCACAGGGCCGATCAATAATGTTTTTTTCAAATATTTTTTTAAAAGTTTTCGAAGGGGTAACTCATCAAAATAGAGTTCCATGGACGAAAATTTCGTCCGTTTGGCTCTATCTTGAACCATTTAGGCGCCACAGGAAGTTTTTGACGAACAAAAGCGTAAAAATGTACAGCCCTGCACGATTGGCTGAGCGATTAGCGAAGCCTATTACTCCAGTGATCAAGAAGTTTCGCGTCTGTCTGTGTGTCTGTCTGTCTGTCATCACGATAACTCTAAACGAATTGAGCTAGCGACCTGGGATTTTCAGGGTCGTTTTGTGTCATAAAAAGACAGATCAAGTTCGAAAAAGAGCATTCTAGCTCAAAAATTGGATTTAAAAAAAATCAAAAACCACAGGTCCCCAAAATGACATTTTTAAATAATATTCTTTTTAATGTTTTCTAAGGGGTAACTCATCAAAGTAGAGCCCTATGGGCGAAGATTTCGTCCGTTTGGCTCTATCTCTAACCGTTGAGGCGCCAGAGGGCGATTTCCACTTAAAAATCACCCCTTTTTATATTAATGTTGTTTCTCAGACATTTGATGGACTCTGGTGGGGCGACTCGTCAAAATAAAGTCCTGGGGGTAAAATGTGTGTCCTTTGGAGCCGAAGGCCAATTTACGACTCTGCCTTTTGCCCGACTCAGGTGTCAGCGCCGCAGGCCTAGGTAGATGTATGCCAGCGCGTCGCAGCGTAACAGTGTTTCGTGAGATATCGCGAAGCCTGTTACGCGAGACGAG
>NW_026267370.1:220453-221086 GCF_000697945.3 Frankliniella occidentalis | reverse complement strand
AGACAGACAGACGAACACAGAGGCGATGGCATAAGCCCGCTTATATAGCTTTTAAGCAAAAGAGCGGGCTAAAAAGACATATCGAGTTCGACGATGAGCATTCTAGCTCAAAAATTGACTTTCTAAAAAATCGAAAACCGCAGGTTGCAAAATGTATTTTTTTCAAATATTTTTTTATGGGTTGCTAAGGGGTAACTCGTCAAAGTATAGCCCTTTGAGCAAAAATTTCGTCCGTTTTGTTGTACCGTTTCGGCGTTGTGGGGCATTTCTTGGCGAAAACAACGTGAAAAAGACAAAATGGCCATTAAATCGTAAAAAGTCTGCATGACACGGAATTGTAAAGGGAGTAAAACTGAAACCACAGGTCGCACTACACCCTCTCTTGGGCTTCAGGGTCCCTAGATTACCTAGTATCTCTAAAACGTTGATTTTTTGGCTGAGCGAAGCCTATCACTCCAGTGATGATCAAAAAGTTTCGTGTCTGTGTGTTTCTCTGTTTGTCTGTACGCACGATAACTCGAGAACGGTTTGAGCTGGGAGGCTCAAATTTTTACTGTAACTTTGTATCATAAAGAGCAAGAACTGTATTGATTTTGAGCCCTCTAGCTCAAAAATTGACGAGTTTAAAAAATC
>NW_026267370.1:219615-220013 GCF_000697945.3 Frankliniella occidentalis | reverse complement strand
ATGCCAGCGCGTCGCAGCGTAACAGTGTTTCGTGAGATATCGCGAAGCCTGTTACGCGAGACGAGGTCTGGCGTACATCTACCTAGTTTACGATGGATTGTGTTCAAGCGTTCCCAAGGCGCACCGTATATTTCTCATAGAACGCTTAGCCTCCTTCCGTCTCTTCTCCATTCTTTTCGGTTTACCGGAATGGTCTATTCGTTTTCGAGTTTTCGTGCGGACAGATACACAGACACTCAAGACAGACAGACAGAAAAAGTTTTTTCCGACCAAACGGAGAAATAGGCTTCGCTAATCGCTCAGCCAATAGACGGTTCCGGGCAGTGCCCGTTTAAAGAAGAATTAATTGAATCACCACCGGAAACAGTTTTAAAATAGAGGCTAAAATCAGTGAAAAC
>NW_026267370.1:217953-218643 GCF_000697945.3 Frankliniella occidentalis | reverse complement strand
GACAGACAGACAGACACGAAAGCGGTTGCATAAGCCCGCTTTAATGCTTTTTTAAAAGCAGAAGGGCGGGCTAAAAAGACAGACCGAGTGCGAAGATGAGCATTCTAGCTCAAAAATTGGATTTTAAAAAAAATCAAAAACAACAGGTCTCAAAAATGACGTTTTAGAAAAATATTTTTTTCATGGTTTTTTAAGGGGTAACTCATCAAAGTAGAGCCCTACGGGCGAAAATTTTGTCCGTTTTGCTCTAGCTCAAACCGTTGAGGCGCTAGATGGTAGTTTTGACGAAAATAAGCGAAAAAAGTACAACCCTGTATGCTTAGTCGAGGTGACGGACCGTTGACGGGCCGTAGGCCCGAATCTTTGTGTACATTTTCCAACTTCCCGACTCGGGTGTCAGCGCCGCAGGCCAAGGTGGATGTATGCCAGGCGCGTCGCAGCGTAACAGTGTTTCGTGAGATATCGCGAAGCCTGTTACGCGAGACGTGGTCTGGCGTACATCTACCTTGTAGGAGTGTATATACAATTTTTCGAAATAAAGTCTTTTTAACGATTTAATCGACCATTTGATCATTTTCACCTCATGTTTGCCAAGAAATGTCCCCTAGCACCTAAACGGTACAAGATAGAGCCAAACGGACGAAATTTTCGCCCCAAGGACTCTAATTTGACGAGTGACCCCTTAGGAAC
>NW_026267370.1:215997-217903 GCF_000697945.3 Frankliniella occidentalis | reverse complement strand
ACAGGCTTCGCGATATCTCACGAAACACTGTTACGCTGCGACGCGCCTGGCATACATCTACCTAGGCCTGCGGCGCTGACACCTGAGTCGGGTAGTGAAAAACGTACACAAAGATACGGGCCTCCGTCCCGCCATTCGGCCTGTTACTTCGACTAAGCTTGCAGGGTTACGCATTCTTTCACTTATTTTCGTCAAATACCCTCTAGCGCCTTAACGGTTGCCTAGAGGGCTCTACTTTGATGAGTTATACTTTAGCAGTCAAAAAAAAAATATTTTTAAAAAACGTAATTTTTGGGACCTTTTGTTTTTGATTTTTCAAAAATCCAATTTTTGAGCTAGGATGCTTATCTTCGAACTCGATCTGTCTTTTTATGGCACAAAACGACCCTGAAAATCCCAGGTCGCTCGCGCACTTTGCTTTCGAGTTTTCGTGCGGAAAGATACACAGACAGACAGACAACGTTTTTTCCGACCAGACGGAGTAATAGGCTTCGCTAATCGCTCAGCCAGTAAAGTCTTAAACACAGATAAAAAAAAAAACAGAGACGTCCGCGAGTGCAGCTCTCCCTTCCACTGAAGGAAATACCGAAAGATTAATTTCGAATTCAGTAGAATAAAATTTATTTTTTACAACACTATGAGATAATAATAAAGTTACACAAGCTATATGTACGCCAGACCACGTCTCGCGTAAGAGCGAGTGTGTCCAGGCTGGATGTTCTTATCGCTAAGCTGCAGTTGGTGGTAGGAACTCTGTAGGACGTTTTCCAGGGTTGCCAACACAAACAAATTACTTAGTCAATGTACTTAATGTATTTAACATTTGAACATATTTACAATGTCAACAACGTAACCCCTCGTAACATATTTACAATATCAACAACGCCCCGCCCCGTCCCGTGAATACGTGATATATCTGTACGACTGCTGGGTCACCGCGAAAGGGGACGCTCGGACGCTCCCGTCCACTTGCCTTCGGAGGGGATCCCCATTCTCCTGGTGCCGCCATGGAGCTTTGCCGTGCAGACCGGCGGGTTGGGCCCTGCTGGGGGGGCGTGGCGCCCCGCGGAGGAGCCGCACCTTCACCGCCGATTGTCCCCGACATGCGTCCGCGCTTCCTGCTCGCTATCCTCCGCGACCTAAACAAAACAACAGAAACGGTCATAAGCAGGTGTTCTGCATGCCGCAGGCACTTCTAGAAAGTTACGGTGATGGGAGATTTATACACGTACTAGTTGAGTACTGGGTACTGGCTACGGCCTGACTGGGTACTGGCTACGGCCTGCTGGTAGCCTCCACTATACTTACGCTCGCTGTAGTGTCGAGTTGCAGAGTCTGCAGGAAGATGGCGCCAGTACGGTCCAAACCCTGAAGGATCCCTCGCCGTCCTCATCTCGAAATACGTGGAAGTACCCGCGCCGCACGTAGTCCAGGTCATCTTGGTTCGCAGGCACCGCCTGCGCAAAAGCGATGTAACGCCCGTCGGCCCTCGTGCACCTGAATTTGGCTACGGTGGATCCCAAGTCTGCCTGTGGGGTGCCTCGGATGCCAATTTCCTGGAAGGAATTCTGAAAGAGAAAAATGTGTATGAGTCTTGGGCAGTTCGTGATGCGACCAGCGGTATTGATATCTTACAATAATGGTAACTTACCTTGATTACAACTGTAGCGTAATCAGAGTCGGGCTGCAAGCCGACTGTGCCGTCCTGCCTGGCGGTCTCCACTAGCTCCACTGTGTACCCCCGATCGTGCACGGACGTGCCTTCGTACCTCTTCACTGATACGGGGAAGAAGGGGCTTCCAGCAGGCCACCTCGCATGCATCTCCTGAAAAAGAAGGTACAAAACAGTCAGTATTCAAAATCTTAGTTCCACTTTCGAGTAGGCTATGTCCAGAACGCCCCCCCC
>NW_026267370.1:207485-210542 GCF_000697945.3 Frankliniella occidentalis | reverse complement strand
TTATAGACGATAACAAAAATCGCACCCAAATTAATTTTCGTTAGTCGATTTAACGTTATTGTTTCGACAACAGAATTTTTGTTATTGAATTGTCAATAGACCATTTTACGGTTATGATTATAATAAGAAAAGATTAACAAACCGGAAAAGCACTGCCTTCTAATCGCCCCCCACCCTCCGTCCCTCTTCACCCTTCGCTCAACTGTTTCCTGTTTCGTTTATTCTTTTCTTCTTCTTGTCACCGCGACTGAAATGGTCTATTAACTCAAAAAATATAAACATTTATCAGCGCCCACAAGCGGCAATTCTCGAATCGGAATAAGTAAGTAGCAAAAGTACACTACAGACGGCGTTGGGGGGTTAAGTTTAAGGGTGTGTTTAGTGTACAGCACAATAGACCATTCCACCGACTGTGGAAGAAGAAAGAAAAGAATCAAAAACCACCGGAAACAGTATTGATAAACAGATCAAATCGTTCACTTTTTCTAGTTTTCTTGGCCAAGATAATTATTCTGGACTTGTTGGTGTGCCATAGAGGTGTACACAAATGATCTACATACTGGTTTTCGGTACTGTTTCCGGTACTTTTTGATTCTTTTCTTTCTTCTTCCCCATTCGGTGGAATGGTCTATTTCGGTACGATCCTGCGTTGGATAAAAGTACGGATGAACAGTTATGTAATTCATTAGGATGCGGGTTCTCTTCTCGCTCACTTCGGATTCGGAGTGTGGTTTGGGAGGGGGGGGGCTGATGCCCCGCAGCCGTCCCCAGGTACAGGCCACCCGGGCCGGAGCAGAAAGTGGACTTTAGCGATCAGCTGGTGAGGCAGACCAGCCTGCGATCGCGTCTAGAGGTTGACTGGTCCGTGTGACACGTGCGCGACGCGCGCACGCTCTGTGACATTGGGTCTACTACACCTTGTCGCGGTTGCATATCAGCTCGAGAGATATGGCAGTGTTAGTTTGAGCCGGCCCCCGCGAGAGTTCGTGCCACCGTCGTGCCTGTTCGACGGCGGTGGCACGCACTCTCGCGGTGGCCAGCTCGAACTAACTCAGCCATATCTCTCAAGTTGATTTGCAAACCAGGGTTTGGCCTGGTAGACCAATCGCCCCATAAAATACGCGTGAGTCCACTGAACGGTAAAGCTCTCAAATGCGTTGACGATGTTCCACCGGCTGGGTCTGGGTTGGGCTTCAGCCTCTCGGACCAAGATTTACTATACTGTTCCTGACACCGCAACACACTTGTGGCACTGAAAACTCTAGTTTCCTATATCCGCCGAACGTAGATGTGCAGAGGCACCCGTTTGGTTGGATTCATATTTAACGTTATTTAGGTATCAAAGAATGTTATGAAAGATAATGTTATTTAAAAAACGTTTACGAAAAATTGTTAGGTATAACGTTATTTTTAATCTTTGTTACTCCAACTAACGTTAAATAATTTATACTTAATTCCGAGTTATCGTTTTTATTAACGTTAACTCGAAAATCATTCGAATTTTGGGCGAAATATTTCAACTACCCGAAAAGAAATAAGTAATTTCCGTTAGTTTCCGAATTTTCGTTAATGTTAAGTTATGTTAAGTTTGCACACCCTGCCCGTCACCTCTACTAAGCATACAGGGTTGTACGTTTTTCGCTTATTAAAAAATACAAAAATAATACACCCTAGGGCCTCAACGGTTTGAGCTAGATCAAAACGGACAAAATTTTAAACCAAATGCTCTACTTTGATGAGTTACCCCTTAGGAAACCATAAAAAAATATTTAAAATGTCATTTTCGGGACCTGTCATTTTTGATTTTTTTAAAATCCAATTTTTGAGCTAGAATGCTCATCTTCGAACTCAACTCGATATGTCTTTTTATGACACAAAACGACCCTGAAAATACCAGGTTGCTAGCTCAATTCGTTTTCAAACTATCGTGCGGACAGACAGACAGACGTGCAGACAGACAGACAAAGTTTTTTCGACCAGACGGAGTAATAGGCTTCGCTAATCGCGCAGCCAATAATAATATAAAGTCTTAAACACAGATAAAAAAAAAAAACAGAGACGTCCGCGAGTGCAGCTCTCCCTGCCACTGAAGGAAATACCGAAAGATTAATTTCGAATTTAGTAGAATAAAATTTATTTTTTACAACACTATGAGATCATAACTAGCTATACGTACGCCAGACCACGTCTCGCGTAACAGGCTTCGCGATATCTCACGAAACACTGTTACCTTGCGACGCGCCTGGCATACATCTACCTAGGCCTGCGGCGCTGACAGCCGAGTCGGGTCGAAGTCGTAAGTAGGCATTCGGCCCCAAAAGTCACAAATTTTCTTCTTTGGGGTTTTGTTTTAACGAGTTACCTTACCGGAGACCAACAAATATCTGAGAAAACCCATAGAAATGTTTTGCGGTCATTTTCGTGTAGAAAACTCCCTCTGGTGCCTAAACGGTTAAAGATCGGCTCCTCAGTGTTCGGGTCTTCTTCTTCACTCGCAACATCTTGGTCAATTAAATTTATCGCTCTCTTCAACATGTCTAACTTTATCTTGATATCCATAGGAACCATCCTCAGGTTTCTCTGAAGTTTAGTGACTTCAGTCTGTAAAAAAAGGAAGTGAGGGGGTAAGGCGTGACCGAGAACGCCACACTACAGATGTGATATGTGCGCCGTCATATGTTCACATGTAAAAGTGCGTGAAATCGCTTTAGCTCTAACGGTGCTCAAAGAACGGGTTAAGTTTCTTGCAACGCGGCTGGGGCTAAGTGGAGAGCCATTAGCGCCTGCGGTCCGAGGGAATTCCCCCCGCCCCTTTTCCAAGCCCCTCATAAGGTACTTTGCGTCAAGGAGGTCCGGAAGTATGCGGGTTGCCATGTTCGTGTAACCGCTGTTGCGCGCCGATGCGGAAAAATTCATTTCTAAAATAATGTCTAGCAGCTGCAGCGTTAGGTTGACAGCTGAATTGTCATACCCTAGTCTTGAATTGACCCCGCAAGGCCACTATTGGAACAAAGGTTTAGATCCTTTCATCCATCAGGCACTAATAAACTCAAGGGT
>NW_026267370.1:206373-207435 GCF_000697945.3 Frankliniella occidentalis | reverse complement strand
AAACTTTTTGATCATCACTGGAGTAATAGGCTTCGCTAATCGCTCAGCCAAAAAAATACAGAGACGTCCGCGAGTGCAGCTCTCCCTTCCACCGGAGGAAATACCGAAAGATTAATTGCGAATTCAGGAGAATAGGGTATTTCACCCAGTTTAAACCGGATCCAAAGAAGAACAATAATGCTTCCTGAACTGTTTCCTCCCTGGCGCTCATTGGCTCACGCGGACGAAGTTCTCGCACCCGACACTAGGGCACTCGCTGACCTGGTGGCGGGTTCACGAACTTCGTCCGCGTTAGCCAATGAGCGTCAAGGAGGAAATAGTTCAGGAAGCATTACTGTTCTTCTTTGGATCCGGTTTAAACTGGGTGAAATACCCTATTCAAGGTAGATGTACGCCAGACCACGTCTCGCGTAACAGGCTTCGCGACATCTCTCGAAACACTGTTACGCTGTGACGCGCCTGGCATACATCTACCTTGGCCTGCGGCGCTGGCACCCGAGTCGGTTACTTGGAAAATGTACACAAAGATACGGGCCTACGGCCCGTCAACGGCCCGTCACCAGGGTGTGCTAACTTAACTTAACTTTATTGTTTTTACAAATGTTAATGTTGGAGTTACCAACCTAATCATTTATCACTAGCTATATGTACGCCAGACCACGTCTCGCGTAACAGGCTTCGCGATATCTCACGAAAGACTGTTACGCTGCGACGCGCCTGGCGCCCATATAGCTAGGCTTGCGGCGCTGACACCCGAGACAAGGTAATTGGCTGAGCGATCAGCGAAGCCTATTAATCCGTCTGGTCGGAAAAAACTTTGTCTGTCTGTGTGTCTGTGTGTCTGTCTGTCTGTGTATCTGTCCGCACGAAAACTCGAAAACGAAGAGAGCGAGCGACCTGGGATTTTGAGGGTCGTTTTGTGTCATAACAAGCAGGCCCGCCCTTCCGCCAAACGGAGTTGCCAGCTCCACTTCGCTGCGCCGGCAACTCCGTTCGGCAGGGGCCGGGCCTGCTTGGCCTGCCGGCGGCGATGGTCGGGCCTTCGGCCCGACCATTTCAGTC
>NW_026267370.1:199126-199532 GCF_000697945.3 Frankliniella occidentalis | reverse complement strand
TTGGAACAAAGGTTTAGATCCTTTCATCCATCAGGCACTAATAAACTCAAGGGTCAATAGTAAAAGTCGCACTGCGATAAATTGCGAATCTGACCTGTTATTGTGTTGCACCGGGCGCTTCAATCTCCCACGAAGCTGCTGGATTTCACGCTCCATGTTTTCAGTCAGCGCTTTGTTGTGAATCCTCTCCTCATGTGCTTCATCCAGAACTGTGACCACTTGCTGGACCACAAGTTCCTGAACTCCCTTCTTACGCATGGCCACGGACAGGTCCTTGGCCGCTGGTGAAACCGGGTCCTGCGTTTCCCTACAAACAAGGTAGATGTACGCCAGACCACGTCTCGCGTAACAGGCTTCGCGATATCTCACGAAACACTGTTACGCTGCGACGCGCCTGGCATACATC
>NW_026267370.1:196465-198865 GCF_000697945.3 Frankliniella occidentalis | reverse complement strand
ATAAGTTTAGTGGGCGCCAGACAGCAGAGCTGTCCCCAAAGCTAAGCTATAGATGAAGAAAAAGTTGTGGATTGACTCAATAAACATTTATTCCAAGTAAACAGACAAAACAAGTACAACAAGCACAAACAAACATTAAAGTACTCGGGGAGTACTATTTAGAACAATGCTAAACTAGTAGTAGAATACCACAAGAACTCCGAAGAGACATTACATTGTTCCTTAGAAAGGTGTGAGCAGCCCCGACCAACGCTGCTCACTGTGGCGATCAACCTAACTCATAAAGCTGAAGCTAACACTAAACCAAGATCTTAATAATCGCCCCCATTAGAATGTGAACACAACAATTTTGAAATCAGCGTCACTTGAGATCGAAGGCGAAGGTGATGATGATAGCTGAACGTTTCTCTCTGCGGTCTACGGTTCGCGAGATACGAGGGTATAACACGAGGCCCCCGTCAAGGACAACGAAATTTAAGTGGAATTTTGGAGGCCAAAGTGATCCTGGCGCCGGCCTCGTTATGTGTCCAGGACTTCTGACCTCGGCGTTCGATTGTGCGGGTTGTCACCGTTCCGACGACACCTCACGACCTCGAGGCCTGTTGTGGGGAAGGAGGCGCTGGCGTCCGCGGCTCGTTTGCAGGTGTATCTTCAGCATGGACTTCATCGACATGTGAAGGAGTGGATTTTGCTGCAAACGGAAGATAACAGTAAGTATATTTCTTTACACATGTTGTACCGCCGAAGTCCGTTTCCCTCAGCGGTCTACGGTTCGTGAGATACGAGGGTATACCCACGAGGCCCCCGTCAAGGACAACGAAATTTAAGTGGAATTTTGGAGGCCAAAGTGATCCTGGCGACGGCCTCGCTATGTGTCCAGGACTTCTGACCTCGGCTTTCGATGGTACGGGTTGTCACCGTTCCGGCGACACCTCCCGACCTCCAGAATGACCCCCGAATCGCGAATCGCGAGTATTATTAAAATGTAAAATAAGCTGCCCAATCCAAAATGGCTGCCGATCCCACATCAGCTTTTTTTTTAAAAAATGGAGGATATATTTTGATCAGATCGAAAGGACACCTATCCTATTCGAAAGCTGGTTTGGTAATCTTTTTAGTTCCGCACTCCTTCAGCATTGCAATCGCTTTTCTTACCTGAAAATTAGTTTCGTTGGCGCCCCGGCGGGGCCTCCGAGTGGTCTGTTGGTTCACTAAAATCAAATTATCTCGTCCGATTGGAACCGGAGGTGGATTGTAAAGGTACCTCGGTAAAGTTCGAACTCTGCCCTTTCGCGCGATACCACTCATGCGGTTGGTCAAAATATCAATCAGCTTCATAAAGTGCGGAAAAGACATGCGTGTGCTCAACTGGCTGGCGCGCGGCTCGGGACGCGCATGGTGTGCGCCAGACCACGTCTCGCGTACCACGACCTGTTGCTTTTGATTTTTAAAAAATCCAATTTTTGAGCTAGAATGCTCTTCTTCGAACTTGAACTGTCTTTTTATGACACAAAACGACCCTGAAAATCCCAGGTCGCTCGCTCACTTCGTTTTCGAGTTTTCGTGCGGACAGACACACAGGCAGACAGAAAAAGTTTTTTCCGACCAGACGGAGTAATAGGCTTCGCTTATCGCGCAGCCATTAATTTCTTACCTCCTGCAAGAGTTTGGCTCCATAGAGCTGCATTCGCATCATACAATGATCTGTCTGATTCAACTAAGAATACCTTCCCCATTTCCACAAGGGGAAAGACAGGACTAACTATGCAAAACCAACAAACACTCTAAGGGACATCACTAACTAGCTACATGTACGCCAGACCACGTCTCGCGTAACAGGCTTCGCGATATCTCACAAAACACTGTTACGCTGCGACGCGCCTGGCGCACATATAGCTAGGCCTGCGGCGCTGACACCCGAGACGAGTTAAAGAGAGGGTATAGGGGAACAGGGTCTTCCGGGCCCAAAATTTGACACACTCGAACCATTTGTCGGGGTCTTCCTACTCTAAAATTAGGGAGAAGACACTTTATGCTGTTCGGTAACGGTTTTCATCAAAAAATCGAATTTTGTCAGATTGTTATGTAAAAATCAACGTTTTAGTGATAATAGATAGTAGATAATCTAGGGACCCTTAAGCCCAAAAGAGGGTGTGGTTCGACCCGTAATGTGTGGTCTAAGTATTACTCCCTTTACAATTCTGTGACATGAAGCCTTTTTTACGATGTAATAGACCATTTTGTCTTTTTCGCGTTGTTTTCGCCAAGAAATGAGCCATAGCGTCCGAGGGGTCTGCAACTCGCCTCAGCCGTGTACTTTTGAGTATAGATTATGAGGATTATAGCGTGATTATAAGATTATTGAATTATAAGATTATAGGGATGATTATAAGATTATGG
>NW_026267370.1:195369-195755 GCF_000697945.3 Frankliniella occidentalis | reverse complement strand
GTTCACTACAGCAATTTTTAACTTATTTCTGCAAACAAGGCCCTCTAGCGCCTAAACGGTTAGAGATAGAGCCAAACGGACGAAATTTTCGTCAGAGGGCGCTACTTTAAGAAGTTACCTCTTAAGAGACCTTCCAATATTTTCAGAAATTAATAAATTTATTTTTGGGCCACTTTTGTGAGAGAAACTCCCTCTAGCGCCCAAACGGTGAGAGAGAGAGCAAAACGGACAAAATTTTCGCCCAAAGGGCTCTACTTTGACGAGTTACCCCTTAGGAGGTCATAAAAAAATATATTTTTTCTGACCTTTTTGACCTACCCCCTTTTCTTTGATACCCCCTTTCAGCCCTTTAGGGGTGGTTGCCAGGATTTGCCGTAGGCGTTTCG
>NW_026267370.1:192721-195319 GCF_000697945.3 Frankliniella occidentalis | reverse complement strand
TTATAAGATTATAAGAATGATTATAAGATTATGGAATGATTATAAGATTATAAAAAGGATATAGACAGATTATTAAGATTATAATGAATGTAGAAAGACTATAAGACAGTCATGATTACCTAATCGACCCAAGATTTCAAATCTGGAGCCCGATTTTGGTTTTTGTTCCACAAATGAAGGGTACTTATGAAGTAAGATCCCACTCCGAATTTGGGCTCTGTAGCTCAAACGGTTTGAGAGATATAAATTCCTAAAATTTTGATGCAAGAACTGCGTCTTTGAGAGGGGGTATTAGTAAAACTCTATAGATCTTTGCAGTGAGGTCAAAATTGACTACACCATTGGAAAGAGAATTGAAAACTGATTCAAAACCATCTATAGCAAAAAGTTGGAATTCTAATTCCTACCCTTCAATGAAAGATAGCCAAAAACAAGCAGGCCCGCCCTTCCGCCAAACGAAGTTGCCAGCTTCGCTTCGCTGCGCCGGCAACTCCGTTCGGCAGGGGCCGGGCCTGCTTGGCCTGCCGGCGGCGATGGTCGGGCCTGCGGCCCGACCATTTCTGTCACGCGATTTGCTGTAGAACATAATCAAATGATGTAACGGGCCTTCGGCCCGCAAAGCCCGTCGTCCTTAAAATTTGCCCCGTAGACACGAGTAAGGGATGTAACGGTGAAACACCGCGACTACAACCCACCCTTCTGCTTAGAAAACGTTTTTGGGGTGGGGGGAGGGAGTTTCTTACCTCTTTTGCGGTTAAGGGCCTTCTTTTACATTTAATTGTTCACTACAGCAATTTTTAACTTATTTCTGCAAACAAGGCCCTCTAGCGCCTAAACGGTTAGAGATAGAGCCAAACGGACGAAATTTTCGTCAGAGGGCGCTACTTTAAGAAGTTACCTCTTAAGAGACCTTCCAATATTTTCGAAATTAATAAATTTATTTTTGGGCCACTTTTGTGAGAGAAACTCCCTCTAGCGCCCAAACGGTGAGAGATAGAGCAAAACGGACAAAATTTTCGCCCAAAGGGCTCTACTTTGACGAGTTACCCCTTAGGAGGTCATAAAAAAAAATATTTTTTCTGACCTTTTTGACCTACCCCCTTTTCTTTGATACCCCCTTTCAGCCCTTTAGGGGTGGTTGCCAGGATTTGCCGTAGGCGTTTCGTTCTCTAGGAGTGGACCTTAAGATACCCTGAAAATTTCAAGTCTCTAGCACATCTCCTTCTAGTGGAACAGACAGACAGACAGACAGACACACAGACAGACAGACACACACGAGGTCGTTTGCATAAGCCCGCTGAATAGCTTTTTCAAAGCAGAAGGGCGGGCTAAAAAATGGGTTCCTAGTGGGTAACTCGTCAAAGTAGCACCCTTTGGACAAAAATTTCATCGGTTTGGCTCTATCTTGTAGCGTTTAGGTGCTAGGGGGCATTGCTTGACAAAAATGAGCCGAAAATGATCAAATGGTCGATTAAATCATTAAAAAGACTACATTTCGAAAAATTGTATATCCACTCCTATTACCCTGTCTCGGGTGTCAGCGCCGCAGGCCTAGCTATATGTGCGCCAGGCGCGTCGCAGCGTGACAGTGTTTCGTGAAATATCGCGAAGCCTGTTACGCGAGACGTGGTCTGGCGTACATATAGCTAGTGTTATCTTTCATCGCAGAGGAGGAATTAGAAATCCAACTTTTTGCCATAGATGTTTCTGAATCAGTTTTCAATTCTCCTTCCAATGGTGCAGGCAGTTTTGGCCTAACGTCAAAGATTCATAGTTTTACTTACAGGCCTACCCCCTCTCAAAGATGCAGTTTGTGCATCAAAATTTTAGGAATTTATAGATAAAGATTATAGATTATAAACGTGATTATTAGTGATTATAGGGTCGTGTACTTTTGATTATACGAGTTGCAGACCCCTCGATAGCGTCGAAACGGTACAAGATAGAGCAAAACGGACGAAATTTTCGCCCAAAGGGCTCTACTTTCACGAGTTACCCATTAGGAGACCATAAAAAAATATTTGAAAAAAATAATTGGCTGAGCGATTAGCGAAGCCCATTACTCCACTGACCGGAAAAGTTTCATTCTGTTTGTTTGTTTGTTTGTTTGTTTTTATGTCTGTCCGCACGATAACTCGAGAATGAATTGAGAGAGCGATCTGGGAATTTCAGGGTCGTTTTGTATCACTAGCTATATGTACGCCAGACCACGTCTCGCGTAACAGGCTTCGCGATATCTCACGAAACACTGTTACGCTGCCACGCGCCTGGCGCACATATAGCTAGGCCTGCGGCGCTGACACCCGAGACGAGTTAAGGGGATGGTATTGGGGAACAGGGCCTTCCGGGGCCAAGATTTGACATACTCGAACAATTTGTCGGGGCCTTTTTACTCTAAAATTAGGGACATGAAACTTCTGCTGTTCGGTAACGGTTTTCATCAAAAGTTTGAATTTTGTCAGATTGTTATGTAAAAATCAACGTTTTAGAGATACTAGGTAATCTAGGGACCCTTAAGCCCAAAAGAGAGTGTAGTGCGACCTGTGGTTTAAGTATTACTCCCTTTACAATTCTGTGACATGCAGCCTTTTTACGATT
>NW_026267370.1:191197-191806 GCF_000697945.3 Frankliniella occidentalis | reverse complement strand
ACAAACAAACAGAATGAAACTTTTCCGGTCAGTGGAGTAATGGGCTTCGCTAATCGCTCAGCCAAAAATCAACGTTTTAGAGTTACTAGATAATCTAGGGACCCTTAAGCCCAAAAGAGGGTGTGGTTCGACCTGTGTTTTAGGTGTTACTTCCTTAACAATTCTGTGGCATGAAGCCTTTTTTACGATTTAATAGACCATTCTTTCTTTTTCACGTTGTTTTTGCCAAGAAATGCCCCATAGCGCCGAAACGGTACAAAATTGAGCAAAGCAGACGAAATTTTTGCCCAAAGGGCATATTGCCCGAGTTACCCCTTAGGAACCCATAAAAAATATTCGTAAAAAATACATTTTGCGACCTGTGGTTTTTAATTTTTTAAAGAGTCAATTTTTGAGCTAGACTGCCCATCTCCGGACTCGATCTGTCTTTTTTTGATACAAAACGACCCTAAAATTCCGAGATCGCTATCTCAATTTAAATTCTAGTTATCGTGCGGACAGACACACAAACAAACAGAATGAAACTTTTCGGGTCACTGGAGTAATGGGCTTCGCTAATCGCTCAGCCAACTAGGTAGATGTACGCCAGACCACGTCTCGCGTAACAGG
>NW_026267370.1:184187-186977 GCF_000697945.3 Frankliniella occidentalis | reverse complement strand
CGCGGATCCCTTCGGCGCACAGGTTGTAGAGCCGCCTCATTGCTCCGATTGGCAGATCCTCTTTCAACTCCTCTTGGTGCATCGCCCTCATGTGGGCCGTCAAGATAGAGGGTGAGTCCGATATGGCGTCGCAGTAAGGACACCTCTTAATGTTTGTGGCCGCCTGCTTAGTTCCAGTGGGACGGAAAAAAAGAGCTGGTTCAGAATCTGAATTTCAGAATGTGACAAGTAAAAATACCAACACAAAATGAGATATCAACTTACCGGTACGCCCCAATGAACTTCAAGTGGTTTTGCCGGCCACCATGCCTTATCTTTCTCACTGAATTCTCTCTTAGGCGCCTGAAAATGAAATGAAAACACCTCAATAAGAGAAGTCTTTTCATTCATATTCTGACATCACACTATGCAGTATCTATCAAACGTACTTCGAATGAAAAGGTAGAAGTCTGTGGAGATTTCTCAGACACTCTCTTCTTCAGTGACACAATACTTCGCTTCGAAAGCCCGTCCTGTGGATTAAAAAAAAAGAAAGTGTAAAGGCGCTGTCCCTGTTTGAAGTTCACTGTTTTTTTTTGTTTTTTTTTGGTCTTCAGAATTTGAAATGAAATTACCGTCTTTGTTGTCGCCGGCGTCTGAGTGGGCGGTGCAGCCTTGGGGACATGTGGCGTACGGCGTGGCTCTACGCGCTTAACCCGAGGGGCTGGTTTTGGCGGTTCCCCCTTGTGTGTCTTGATGCCCGCATCCGCGGCCTTGGCATTCTCAATTGACTGAGGCCAATCTCTTCTTTAATCGGTGAGCCCTCTTCCTCCTTAAACTAGGTAGATGTACGCCAGACCACGTCTCGCGTAACAGGCTTCGCGATATCTCACGAAACACTGTTACCTTGCGACGCGCCTGGCATACATCTGCCTAGGCCTGCGGCGCTGACACCCGAGTCGGGTCGAAGTCGTAAGGAGGCATTCGACCCCAAAAGTCACAAGTTTTCTTCCTCGGGGTTTTGTTTTAACGAGTTACCTTACCGGAGACCAACAATTATCTGAGAAAACACATAGAAATGTTTTGCGGTCATTTTCGTGTAGAAAACTCCCTCTGGTGCCTAAACGGTTAAAGATCGGCTCCTCAGTGTGCGGGTCTTCTTCACTCGCAACTTCTTGGTCAATTAAATTTATCACTTTCTTTAACATGTCTAACTTTATCGTGATATCCATAGGGACCCTCCTCAGGTTTCTCTGAAGTTTGGTGACTTCAGTCTGTAAAAAAAGGAAGTGAGGGGGTAAGGCGTGACCGAGCACGCCACACTACAGATGTGATATGTGCGCCGTCATGTTCACATTTAAAAGTGCGTGGAATCGCTTTAGCTCTAACGGTGCTCAAAGAACGGGTTAAGTTTCTTGCAACGCGGCTGGGGCTAAGTGGAGAGCCATTAGCACCTGCGGTCCGAGGGAATTCCCCCCGCCCCTTTTCCAAGCCCCTCATAAGGTACTTTGCGTCAAGGAGGTCCGGAAGTATGCGGGTTGCCATGTTCGTGTAACCGCTGTTGCGCGCCGATGCGGAAAAATTCATTTTTTAAATAAGTAAAATGTCTAGCAGCTGCAGCGTTAGGTTGACAGCTGAATTGTCAAACCCTAGTCTTGAATTGACGACCCCGCAAGGCCACTTTTGGAACAAAGGTTTAGATCCTTTCATCCATCAGGCACTAATAAACTCAAGGGTAAGCCTGGGGGATCGTCCAGAAAGTACGTCTGTTTTTCTCGGATGCATTTCGGCAAATTCCGGGGCCCTGGCGCCTGCTAGACGCAGGGTAGGCCAACCCGCAGTACCCGGAAGCACTGCAGACAAGATATTGCCTACCTATCAGGCACCTAGCAGGCGCCAGGCCCCCGCCCTGGGTAAAAAAACCATGGGGCTGTCCATGAGCCATGGACATAAATTTAACCATGGCTTTTGTGACCATAGATTTATGAAACCCGTAAACCATGAAAACAACAGTTGACCATGAGTATATGGTGGATGGATTGCATGGCCATGGCTCATGTGCTCCATGGCAAGGGATGGCCATGAGATTTGGCTTTCATGGTCACAACTAAGTCCATGAATGTGTCCATGGTTACTATTACCATTGTCATGTAGAACGTCCATGAACACACGTTTGGACAGGATACTGTTGTCAATGAACACAAAGACCATGACAGAACTAATCAATGGCCAACTGTATTAGTCATGGACATGGGATGTTTTCCTCATGGTCTGTGTGTTCATGGTCTACCTTTATCATGGCGAGCGTTTGTGTCCATCGGCGTGGAGTCATGGTCACAACCTTTGACCATTGGGACACGTCCATGATTACAACCTGGTCCATGACAAGCCATGCACCTAGGGCCATGATCAAACGATAGCCATGTCAATGTCAAAGGTACTTTCCATGGCCATATCGTTTCATAAATCTATGGACAAGAAATGACCATGGCAAGAAGGCACAATGGTTCATGGTCAGAACGTGTGTGTCCATGGGAGCAGTTGGCTGCCCGCTGGCCATGGAATTGATTTACCATGGTCGGTGTCCATAGAAATTGATTTACATGGCCAGGATTGTGGCCATGGTACGTGTGTGTTCATGGTCAGAGTGCCCACAGAAATTGATTTACATGGCCAGGATTGTGGCCATGGTACGTGTGTGTTCATGGTCAGAGTGCCCAAAGAGGTTGATTTACATGGCCACAACCCTGCCCATGTAAATGAATCTCTGTGGGCACTCTGACCATGAACACTCACATACCATGGCCACAA
>NW_026267370.1:183409-183922 GCF_000697945.3 Frankliniella occidentalis | reverse complement strand
ATCAATTCCTGTGGACACTCTGACCATGGGAAATCAATTCCATGGCCAGCTGGCAGCCAACTGCTCCCATGGACACGTTTTGACCATGAACCATAGTCCCTTCTTGCCATGGTAATTTCTTGTCCATAGATTTATGGAACCCGATGTGGCTATGGGAGCCTTCTTGCCCATGAAATCGTCTGTCCACGGTGAAGTTGTTTTTTAAACCATGGCCAGAACTTGGCCATTGCTGTTCATTTTGCCATGGCCAGTTCTTGTACATGATTTTAAAACACAAATTGACCTAGTACCGTTTCTGAAAACGCTCGCAAAGCACCCACCCGAACCTGTCAGGAATTTGACATGAACATTTTTAAAAGAAAACAGAGTGACAGTACAAACACCGGGAAGGCAAATAAAGGGCAAATCCACAAACAAAAACAAAGATCGATAATAATAATTAAAAAATTATGTGTCCTAATTGACCTTGATATTCATTGTGTTTATTCAAAAAATTAGGTCTGCTAACGATGG
>NW_026267370.1:179710-181777 GCF_000697945.3 Frankliniella occidentalis | reverse complement strand
GGGGGGGGGGGCGGCATGGGGATGACGCCGTCCGGTGAGACTGTTTTGAATACGTGACACGCCGCCTACATGAGTCAGCTATACACTGACAGTGGGGCAGCTACTGGTACTCACAAGACTCACTGATGTTAACATAAGGTACGTCATTTCTGACAGTCAAGATGACTCAAAGACAAATCATGATAACTCATAGTTAAAATTTGAGTAGTTCTTTTCATCACTGACCCAAGATTTCGGGTCTGGTTTCAGATTTACTCTCGAAAATTAAACGTTTTTATGAAATACGAACCCTCTCCAAATCTGTGCTCTGTAGCTCAAACGGTTGAGGAGATATACATTTTTAAAGTTTTGAAGCGAAAATAGCGGCTTTAAAGTTGCAATCAGCGCGCCCGGGGCGCCCATCAAGTGCAGCATGGCAGTCAGCCTCCTCTCTACGGCTACGGTTCGGAGTCGGCACAGTCGGTTGGGGCAGTGACCGCTCGGTGAGCTCCGCTACTTTGTTTTCGCGCGAGGCTGCGGAAAGGCTCTGTTCGAGGCCCTCGCGCACCAGCTCCCCGGGTGCTCCCTGCGGGTGCACCCCATCCCCAGGAACACCGCGCCCTGCGCCGGGAGGTCGCTGACCACCTCGTTGCCCAGAGACACCTCTACCTTCCTGCAGGGGAACCGGAGTACATTCCTCGGTGGGTAACGTACCCCGGGGTAACGTACCCCGGTACCCCTGATGCCCTGATACCCCGACACTATTTTAACCATAAAATTAATATTATGACCTACTTCGAATATTTTTTGGGTCGGGGTATCAGGGCAGCAGGGGTACCGGGGTACGTAACCCCGGGGTACGTTACCCACCAAGGAACGTACCCCGGTTCCCCAGCAGTACTCCACGCCACCCCGCGTCTGAGCCGATCAACACGCACGGCTCGCACGCCCTACTACGAGGTATGTCGCGCGCGGCTATAAGCGAAGTTTGAGTTTAAGTTGGCTAGCCGAATGATAAATGCGGTGAAGGGGTGAGTAGCCAAATTGATATAAGTTTAGTGGGCGCCAGACAGCAGAGCTGTCCCCAAAGCTAAGCTATAGATGAAGAAAAAGTTGTGGATTGACTCAATAAACATTTATTCCAAGTAAACAGACAAAACAAGTACAACAAGCACAAACAAACATTAAAGTACTCGGGGAGTACTATGCAGAACAATGCTAAACTAGTAGTAGAATACCACAAGAACTCCGAAGAGACATTACATTGTTCCTTAGAAAGGTGTGAGCAGCCCCGACCAACGCTGCTCACTGTGGCGATCAACCTAACTCATAAAGCTGAAGCTAACACTAAACCAAGTTCTTAATAATCGCCCCCATTAGAATGTGAACACAACAAGAAAACATAGAAAAACATAGATAAACATTTAAACATTAAATAAAGAGACTAGGTCTCAGAACACTAAGAGGATAGATATATTTACAAATGACACGGAGAAACACACGAATAAGGACCAGAGTCAAGAATAGCGTTAAACGCAATTTCAATAGTACTTGACTCAATTAAAGTCCGAAACATTAAACACGTGAAGATCAATGAAACTAATAGGTCTAAAGACAAACTTATATACTCATTCAAAGGAATGGTAATGGTGCTATTACTCACTAGATTGACTAGGTACATTTTAACACCACAAAAGATAATCAACAAAACTCAGGTAGAGTAGTATCAAAAGATGTTAGGACAAGGGCCCATACTAAGTGGGTATGTGGAAAAAACAAAGACAATGTACTGTACTCGGATTTAAAGAAAAGAAAGCGCGGATAAAAGCAAGCAATTAGCGGATAATAAAACGCGAGAAGCATCTCTACACTGGCTGGTTATACCATGGCATGGACAAACCGATGGATAACCTCAGGCGCACAGTGCAGAGAGCAGATGAGCGTGCATTCAAGCCAGCCCCTTTGAGGAAGGGTGGATGTAATCTGGCCTGGATTTTATCCGAGGACAGTACATGTCTAAGGAAATTACATCATTAGGTTTGAAATAGCCTCAAAGCTGACAATCTGAACTTTAGGTTTAAACCTCAG
>NW_026267370.1:174154-178640 GCF_000697945.3 Frankliniella occidentalis | reverse complement strand
ATTAAAATGTTTTGGGGTCATTTTCGTGTGGAAAACGCCCTCTGGCGCCCAAACGGTTCGAGATAGAGCCAAACGGACAAAATTTTGGCCCATAGGGTTCTACTTTGACGAGATACCTCTAAGAAAGATGTAAAAAAAATCTATTTTAAAAGAAATGTTTTAGGCTTTTTGTTTTTGATTTTTTTGACACGTCAATTTTCGAGCCAGAGGGCTCAAAATCAATACAGTTCTTCCTTTTTATGATACAAAGTTACAAAAAAAATTTCAGCATTCTACCTTAAACCGTTCTCGAGTTATCGTGCGAACAGACAGACAGACAGACAGACAGACAAACAAACAAACAGACAGACGCGAAACTTTTTGATCATCACTGGAGTAATAGGCTTCGCTATCGCTCAGCCAAAAACGGAGGATATTACGGAGTAGCACGCGAAGGGACAAAGTAAACCGAGGTCAGCAGTCAGAAACCATACTTAGATTAATCTGAGTCCGGAGTGGAGGGCTTAGCGCCCGCGCCGAGAGGATGGTCTACGCCATGCAGCTGTTCAAGAGCATGATGATCATGAGCGACCAGTTGTCAGAAGAGTCGCGATTGGCGCCGGGATCCATCCCGGGACTTACAGCTTAGCCGGACATCACGACGAGTACTCAATGAGTACTATAGGTGAAAAACCCTGCAATACCGAGAAATACACAGCACATGGTCAGCGACACTGGACGTCATAACCTCTCGGCTCCCAGAGCCCAACCCGAGCAGGAAAAGATAGCACGCAGGCTCACGCAAAGTACTAACCGTTTCGGAGTTCATGCCCACACTGGTTGATGAGGTGGAGATGAAAAGATGGTTTAAAAGACGGTTTAGCTCGCGAAGAATGAAGGTAAAAACGGGTTTGCTCGCGAAGATGATGATGTCGACTCGACCGAGTCCTAGGGCTGAATGACTGTCCCAGAGCCGGCGCGACATGACGCGACTGGCCACCCCGAGCGGTGGCGTGCTCTAGCGGCGGCGGCATGAGAGAATGGCGCCCTGGAGTCCCAGCTTTTCCCCTGTAAGAACCCGCCTGATGGACTTTGACAACACCCTGACGCCGCTGTATTGGTCGAAGACCATTTCCGAGGTCAGTGTCGGATTCAGCACGTTTAGACGAAGAGGAAGATGTGCTGTATGATACTGTTCGAAAACCTGGAAGCCGGCCTGAGCACTTGAAACCTACTACGAGGGGCGCGGGCCGGCCTTGGGCGCGGCTGGCTGGCTGGCGGCTGGCCGGCGGGCCCCCCACTCCCACCCACCTGCCGACTGCGGGCAGCGCGCCCGTCCGTGCGCGCAGGCGAGGGGAGGAGAGGGGGAGCCAGCCGGCCAGCCGCCAGCCAGCCAGCCGCGCCCGAGGCCGGCCCGCGCCCCTCGTAGTAGGTTTCAAGTGCTCAGACCGGCTCCCAGGTTTTCAAACAGTATCATACAGAACATCTTCCTCTTCGTCTAAACGTGCTGAATCCGACGCGCTCCTTCAAAATGCTCTACGACCAATACAGCGGCGTCAGGATGTTGCCAAAGTGTGTCAAGCGGCTTCTCGGGGGGGAAAAGCTGGGACTCCAGGGCGCCCTTCTCTCATGGCGGCGGGATGAAACAATGCGGTGACGAAGGGAATGACTAGGGAGGCGGCGCGGAGGCCGCAGGGGAAAGGAGGAAGAAGATGAGGGGGATGCCGTTCAAGTTCAGATAGGAAAAAAAGGTCGACGATAGACAAAAATTATAAGGAAAGAAAACGGAGACGAAAATAATAAGAGAAAAAGACAAGAACGAGTAACGGACTGTTACACGGCCACCTGCACGACGCCCCCGCTTAACCCCGTGCCGACCGACTAACCTCACTCGAATTACAAGGCAAACCGAAGAACATCTTCCTAATCAACTGCCACGCACCCACGGAGGGGTCTTCAGAAAATTGCGTAAATGGCCGGCAGGCCAAGCAGGCCCGGCCCCTGCCGAACGGAGTTGCCAGCGAAGCAAAGCGGACTATCTAAGGGCCTAACAGCGGGCTCTTTTGCCTGAGTATTTGTTTGCAGTTGCAATGTCCGCCTGCAATGTCTTTCCTGTTTGCCTGTTTGTAAATAAAAGTTAAGCAAACCGAAACTAAGAAACCTAACTCAATACAGGAAATTAGACACGATATTTTTTGACGAGAAGAGTTAGGCGAAGCTAGAGCAAAGCTCTTTAAAATTAAAAAAATGAAGCAAACATAAACTAACAAAACCTAATAAGTCTATACAGGAAATCAGAAACGCACTGCTGTTGTTGCTGTACTAGCTGCTGTTGGTGTTCATTGAGCGCAGTTAGAGTTATTATTTTAGTTTTTGATAGCGTGACCATTTTGTGGCCACGCCACTCTCATCTAGTGTGCGTGAGGCAGCGCGGCGGGAAGGCTCGCTCTGGGTTCCCCAAGACGCCAGCGCCTGAACGGGGATGTCCGCAATCGACAATTTCTCTTTTCCCCCGCATAATCTTCCGTTTCTTCCCTCAATGTCCGAAATCGACGGGACCCCTACTCCGTTTGGCGCAAGGGCGGGCCTGCTTGTTGGGTTTTAGAGGGGAAGGGGATAGCCTTCGACCTGGCACAACATTAACATATTAAGAAAACATTGTTCATAATGTACTTACATGGTTCCGATTAGGCGATGAGGCGACCCAGCGGCAGCAACTGATGATGAGGGAATGGCGACGGAGCTCTGAAGGCTTACAATACAAACCTCGGTACCAGCCCTTTCTGTCATGATTAAGTCCGGTACTACGTAGTTGATGGGACCAAGGGGTTGGACGCTTTCAGAAAATACCCTAATACCGGAAAAATATACACACATCCCCTGGGGCTTTCCAGGCCTGGCACCAGAGTGTTAGGGGGATGATTTAGGTGGTACTAAGATATTTTCCGATAAAGTATGGTCCTAGCATTTCAGCCAGTGCGTAGTACCAGGACAATTGTACATCAAAAGGGCTGTTACCAGAGATAGAGTCAGGCAGCTGTTAGCTCCTGGGGTTCTCCAGGCCTAGTGCCAGAGTGTTAGGGGGATGATTTACTTGGTACTAACACATTTTCTGACAGAGCACGGTCCTAGCATTCCAGCCAGTGCATAGTACCAGGAATATTTTACCGTAAATGGGCTGGTACTAGAGATAACCACAGGAGCTAACAGCTTCCTGATTCTATCTGGTACCTGTATGGCCAAAAAAGCGTTCAAGCCCTTGGTCAAATCAACCACGTAGTACCGGACGAATTCATGACAAACAAGCAGGCCCGCCCTTCCGCCAAACGCAGTTGCCAGCTCCACATCACTGCGCCGGCAACTCCGTTCGGCAGGGGTCGGGCCTGCTTGGCCTGCCGGCGGCGATGGTCGGGCCTTCGGCCCGACCATTTTAGTCTCGTGATATACTGAAGAACTCAATCACATAAATAATGTGACCGGTACATCACTTGCATATTTGAGTAAACTACCTTCCGACGGGGGGCCTGCGGCCCTTGAGATTTGCTCCTTTCACATGACAAAAGACTGTAACGGGGCAACACCGTGACTACAGCCCACCCTTCTGCTTTGCTTAAGAGAAATACAAAAGAATGAACCAGAGCAGTTTTTAGATTGTATTTTTTTTTTTTCAAACAGTCTTAAAACTTAAGAAACACTTAAGAAATAAGTTTATATAAATAATCGCAATCACAGATTTTGTTTTTCTCATTATTACTGAAATCGAACCGGGTTAGCTTGTAGTCTTCAATTTTCATGAGGTGGTCTTCGTTCCATGTTTCAAGAACTAAAGTTCTTGGTTTCTTGGTCAGATTTTTTAAGAATTTGTTTAGCTTATCTTCTGCTTCAATGACATCCCATTCAATTGTAACCGAAAGAACATTCGGATCTAGTGGAGCCCAGTCTCCCTCACACTCAGATATATGTACAGATAGATAATTTTCTTTTGAATTGTAGCCAAGTGAAATTTTTTTGGGGGAATTTCCCCAATTCACATATTGTAGATCTGCGATGATGCTTGTTGGTTCGGTACAATAAAATCTCTTTATTGTTGCCGGTTTTTCATTCTTCCTTTCACAGTCTTGCAAAATCACTTGGGTGCATCCCAGCTCAAGATCCCCACGGTAATGTTGTTTCCGATTGAATGAGGGTCTCAACATTTCTTTATTTTGTACCTGTAGAGAAACAAGGAGTAAAGGATTACTATATTTATTGATTATGCAGATTATTAGTTACTTCTTTGTCTTTTTTTTTTATTTTTTTTAGCCTCTTTCAAACATATACTTACGTTTTGATCTTTATGAAACCGGAAAATTCAATAGTAGCTGTTGGTGTTGTTGCTATGGTATTTGAATAAGGGAACTCTTTTATGAGAGCCTCATTCACATCTTTTTCTTTAGCTTGTTGTTAATGTGAATAAGAATGAAGAGTCTTTTGTTATGTCAACTTCAAATTCAATATGAAAATAGGT
>NW_026267370.1:173775-174104 GCF_000697945.3 Frankliniella occidentalis | reverse complement strand
AATGTAATGAATCGTTGTAGTATTATATATGTATACATGCCAGTGTTCACGTTAAAATCTAAGGGGGCCGTTAACGCGTTAGCGTTAGAATTTTTATTCTTGACGATGGCCCCTTATGGCAGAACCAATCGTGCCTAAGGGATTTCAACGAAATTTGAATAAAAAATACTACAGAAAATTAGAAATTTTTTGAGATATGTTCGATGTAATTTTGTCTGATGAAATTTGAGTAATTTGAGTTTGCATCCACGCATTTCCATGGAAATGACGAGCTGAGCAGCAGGCCGAGTCGAGCCAGGTAAATTTCGGCCAATCACAAATTTGCGCGG
>NW_026267370.1:169722-173532 GCF_000697945.3 Frankliniella occidentalis | reverse complement strand
AAAAAACAAAACAAAAATTATAATGAGTAATTTCCCACTAAATTTAGAAGAAACTCATGATGCTCTTACATTGGTAGTCAATTGGCAACTAATTTTTGGTATTCCGAACTTTTTATTAAACAATCTTGATCTAATTGCTGGCACAATAACATTACCAGTTTTTAAACACTTATGCGTCTTATTATGTGACAGTTGGGATGATGAGGAAGTTTGCGAAATTGATTTCTTGACTCAGTTATACAGTAGGCGCTCGATATAGTTCCGCCTCGGGTTCAGAGTTGGAAAACGGCACAAATGCCTCTTATTGCTCGGTGTGCGCAGTGTGCGCGTTGTCTGCTCAGTGCCTCCTATTACCGTGCGACCCCTCCACGACGAGCATCCCGCCCCGGCGACGCCGCCACCGCCCCCTGGTCATCCTGCGGGTGGAGCCCCGGAGGTCGGCGTCTGCCGTGAGAGTGCCGAGGGCCGCTCTCCTGCGCCGCGCGGCTGGGGGCGGCCTGCGGCCGAATGCGACAGCCACTCCGCCCCCGCGACCGCCGCGCCGGGCGCCCCCCGCACTGAGGGCCTCGCTGATCAACCAAGCCCCAGTACCGTCACGAGCAGCAGCAGCCCCGCGCCGGGCGCCCCCAGCACCCACCGCAGCACAGCAGTGGCCTCCCTGCAGCTCCTCAAGCCTGGCTCGCAGGACGCGCCCCGCCGCCGCCCGCGCGCGCTTCGCCCCGCACCGTGACGATTACCTTGCGCACCTTGTGGTTGTTCAACAAGGGAGATACGAGGTGAAGGTAACTGTTTTTTTTAGGCCCCCGATGAGGGGTGCCTATTGCTTTCGCCCGAAAGTTTTGTCTTTTTAGGCCCCCGATTAGGGGTGCCTATTGCTTTCGCCCGAAAGTTTTTTTATTCTTGACGATGGCCCCTTATGGAAAAGCCAATCGTGCCCAAGCGAATTTAATGAAATTTGAATCAAAAATACTACGAAAAATTAGAAATTTTTTGAGATATGTTTAATGCAATTTTGTCTAATGAAATTTGAGAAATTCGAGTTTGCATCCACTCGTTTCCATGGAAATGACGAGCTGAGCAGCAGGCCGAGTCGAGCCAGGTAAATTTCGGCCAATCACAAATTTGCGCGGGAAAGTTCGACCAATGGAATCGATGGCCTGTTGCTTTGTACAACCCTACCCAAAAACAATTTGGCCCTGGCGTCGATTTGGTGGTCGCGTTTAAATAATACTATCGTGCCGCCGTGTATAAAGATACAACACAGACGCCGTTTTGAACGCGGCCGCTGAGCGCCAGCTACGGCTTTGATTGTTGCCTGGGAGTGTAGTTCCGCCTTGTAATAATTTCGTTTTAAAAGGGGCGGAAAGTATACTGATGCAGCCAACCTATAACGGAAAATATGTATTATGTTTTTACCTTCTTTAAGATTATAAGTGTCAACATGCAATATAGAACACGTCTAAATGTGTACGTGTTTTTAATATATGAAACACTTATCAGTGATCGCTTATCTGACGCTGTGTTATTAATATTTTTGAAAAATTCACGTTCCTTGTCGTGAATGTAATGGCGGTGTTCACTTGAGCAAGCTAGCTTGGCGAACGATCAGCATACTAAACTTTGAAATATTTCTAATAGACAAATTGTTTAGAATTTTCAGTGTACAGGAAATTTACCACCGTGTGTATAAATATTTTTAATAGATCATTTAATTTAATCTGATCTTCATAAGTTTCCTAGATATTTGGCTGAAGTGTACATCAAAATCAGTAACCACCAATGTAATGAATCGTTGTAGTATTATATATGTATACATGTCAGTGTTCACGTTAAAATCTAAGGGGGCCGTTAACGCGTTAGCGTTAGAATTTTTTTTTTTCAGGGTGGAGTGCCGGGATCGCTGCCCCCTGGCGGTAAGGAGCTGCCTTCTGGCGGTGAAGGAGCCTGCTACAATAAACTAGCTTACTCTCTTTGATGATTTTCCTGTCACTATCGCGTTGCAGCGAGCCCCCACGCACTCCCCCCCCCTTCTCCCCCACTCAGCTGACCGCAGCCGGGCATGGGGCCCTGTGGGGTCCGGCCCGCCCGGGCTCGGGGGCCCGGCCGCCACGGCGCTACTCGTGGTCGGACATGAGTGCTGGCCGGTTAGGCAACTCCGGCAAGCGCGGTGCTCAGCGGGCTGGCCTACCTGCTCGGCGCGCACGGGGCTTTCGTTAGACCTACCCCGGAGGGTCACTAGTTCCCGGCCCGCGGGGCGCCGGGGCGCCTCGCACCGAGCCCCGCCCAGGCGCGGTACTCGGGCTCTACTTGGGTTCCCTTGATTATTGTCCGTAGGGGAGGCCCAAAACGTGGACGAAAATCAAGAAATCACTAATTGCACCTGTGGTATGGACAGGCATATAGGAAAAGTTCATGGTTTACGCGTCGCCATGTTCATCACATATAGTGCACAAAGAATTCACATGTTGTTCACATGTCTCACATGCTGTGAGCAGGGATTTCCTGGGGAGCTACAATGTCAGTCGCCTCGATTCGTCGTACAGCCATTGCTAAGGCCGCGCACAGACGCCCAAACTCCCGTCTTGAACCGAACCGGGCTTGGCTATCCTGGGAAGCCATGTCGCGCGCATGCGCCGCCGTCTCCGGTGGAGCGCACAGGAAAAGCATTGTTGCTATGCGACTCCTGACGTCAACAGTTGCATCGTAAGGCTATTATTGTTTGTGGCGGTGTGGTTTAGTTGCGCCAAAGTTTAGCTCAAGGTCCAATATCGACGTAAGTTTTGGCTTGAATTGCCTTGAATTGAATGGAAATTGCCTTACATTTGACTGAATTAGTTGAAATATTTTTGAGTTTGTTTGAATTACCTCTGAATTATGTTGAATTAAATTGAATTGGTCTAAATTACCTCTGAATTATGTTGAATTAAATTGAATTGGTCTAAATTAGTTTGAATCGGGCAGAATTAGGGGTGTACGTTTGTCAGGGAAGTTATCCACCCCTCGATAACAGACCATTGCAAAATCACCGTATCTGACCAACGCGCGGCCAGAGCTGGACCTACGCTGACCGAGGTGCGGCCAGCGGTGACCGCTCACGAGCCGCTTGCAGGTGAGAGGAGACAGGGAGGAATCGCCCCTCCTCACCTCTAACCTGCAAGCGGCTCGTGAGCGCGGCCAGCTGACAGCACCTCGGTCACCGTAGGTCTACACTGTAAAAAGCTTACGAACTAAATTCTTTGCAACGTTACGAACAATTTCCGTTCTTTGTATTGCAAAGAAATTGTTCGTATTGCACAGTGATTGTTTGTAAGGCTAGACGGGTCTTACGAACAATCGGTATGCATTACGAACTATTTGTTCGTAAGCTTACGAACAATTAGTTCGTAATACAACGCTTGAAAATCCTTCGCAAGCTACGAACGTTTTGGTTTGCATTACGAACCTATAGTTCGTAAGCAATTTACAGTGTAGCTCTGGCCGCGCGTCGGTCAGCTCGGTCGGTCGGATACGGCGGTTTTGCAATGCTCTGGTGTAAAAGGACTACTAATAGCGACAAAAGTTCGATGGTAGAGCAGGGGAATGAAATTGTGTGTGTTCTTTACGGGAAGAACTCAAGGAGGCGGAAGAAAATAAACGCTTTTGGGCAGCCAGGAGGAGGGAGACTGAGTCGAGCCTGTATTACGTGAGACAGACCGAGACAGTCGTCGCGTCCGCGTAAGCGTCAGCGCGCGAGTTCAACTGGCGCACTGTAAAAAGCTTACGAACTAAATACTTTGCAACGTTACGAACAATTTTCGTTCTTTGTATTGC
>NW_026267370.1:168531-169047 GCF_000697945.3 Frankliniella occidentalis | reverse complement strand
AATCTAAAATCACTATATCATCACAAATATTAATAGCAAGTCAGCTGAGCAGTAAAGATACAAAGATACCAAACATAACACATGTCCCTATTACATTTAAAAACAATCTAACATATCACTATCATATAACATAATCACATATCACAGAGCTATATCCACATATAATAAGAGTTTTTTTTTTCAATAGAGTTAGGTGGAAAGCACAAATAGTCACCAACTTGAATTAGTTTCTGAATGATATCCCTTGCTCCACATACAACAAATTCTCCACTAGCTTCAGCAGGAATAATGTGCACTTATCTTGTCATAGTTGTTCTATGAAAAAAGAACTGTGTTGTATACAGATATAATGCAGTACATAGATCCTTCAGACTTACAGAAAGCAGCTTGACCTCAACATAAGAACTAGGTAGATGTACGCCAGACCTCGTCTCGCGTAACAGGCTTCGCGATATCTCACGAAACACTGTTACGCTGCGACGCGCCTGGCATACATCTACCTAGGCCTGCGGCGCT
>NW_026267370.1:167596-168422 GCF_000697945.3 Frankliniella occidentalis | reverse complement strand
AGGAGATGTGCTAGAGACTTCAAATTTTCAGGGGTTCTCAAGGTTCACTCCCACAAAACAAAACGCCTACGGCAAATCCTGCCAGCCACCCCTAAAGGGCTGAAAGGGGGTATCGAAGAAAACAGGAAAGGCCAAAAAAGTTAGGAAAAATATTTTTTTTTTATGATTTTCTAAGGGGTAACTCGTGAAAGTAGAGCCCTTTGGGCGAAAATTTTGTCCGTTTTGCTCTATCTCTAACCGTTTACGCGTTAGAGGGTCTTTTTAGACGAAAATAAGCTAAAAATTGCCATAGTGAACAATAAGATGAAGAACAAGCAGGCCCGCCCTTCCGCCAAACGAAGTTGCCAGCTTCGCTTCGCTGCGCCGGCAACTCCGTTCGGCAGGGGCCGGGCCTGCTTGGCCTGCCGGCGGCGATGGTTGGGCCTGCGGCCCGACCATTTCTGTCACGCGATTTGCTGAAGAACACAATCAGATGAAGTAACAGGCCTTCGGCCCGCAAAGCCGGTCGTCCTTAAAATTTGCCCCGTAGACACGAGGAAGGAATGTAACGGTGAAGCACCGCGACTACAACCCACCCTTCTGCTTAGAAAACGTTTTTTGGGTTGGGGGGAGGGAGTTTCTTCTTTCCTCTTTTGCGGTTATTGGGCCTTCTTCTACAACTTATTGTTCACTACAGCAATTTAAAGCTTATTTTCGTCAAAAAAGACCCTCCAGCGCCTAAACGGTTAGAGATAGAGCGAAACGGACGAAATTTTCGCCCGAAGGGCTCTACTTTGACGAGTTACCCCTTCAGGGATCATAAAAAAATAATTTTTTTTTTTTTTTT
>NW_026267370.1:157262-161041 GCF_000697945.3 Frankliniella occidentalis | reverse complement strand
TTTTCAAAGCAGAAGGGCGGGCTAAAAAGGCCTAAAAACCGCACAATAGAAAGGAAACTCTCCCCCCACCGGGTGGTTCCCACCCCAAAAAAACGTTTTCTAAGCAGAAGGGTGGGTTGTAGTCGCGGTGCTTCACCGTTACACCCCTTTCTCGAGTCTTTGGGGCAAATTTAAAGACGACGGGTTTTTTGATCATCACTGGAGTAATAGAAAAAAGATGACACAGTACCAGGTAATGTGAGATACGCTTTCTTTAAATTAAAAGATGACGCAGAAATATTTCTATTACATAAAATACTTACAGTATGCGTATTGGGGCTAGTAATGTGAATTTACTCATGTGAACCATCGCTCCAAGTCCACTTAACAGTGTTATCACTGAAGAGATGTTGGATGGAAATTGGGCAGACTGACAATTTAACCAGAAGTCCTGCACCTCTTGAGTTGTTAATTTATATGGTATAGAAAAATACCTGCAAGTAACAGCAGTAGTAGTGGGAATCAATTTCAGGTAGCAGTTAAACTAGAGGACTCGAGGGAGCAGGGGGGCAAAGCCTGTGGTGGTAAACAAACAGTGACGTCACCAACAGGTCTCCTTGTCACCCCACCCCTCCAGCCCTCCCCCACCTGCCCGGCTCTGTTCCGGCCTCTTTACTTCTCATACGACAAAATGCGTAGTCTCGCTCAGGGCGCCGGTACCAGGATCACTGGTATTAGCCCTTCTAGGATCAGCCAGGTGAGAATATGGTGTGTACTCGTCTTCACATATTTTACTGAAAAACTAAAACAAAAGTTGTAGAAAAATGAAAGCTCTTTAACTTTTGTTTTATAACATTTTTTGTGGGACTGCTTTTTACAACCGCTTCTCTTAAGCCCTAGTGATTCCCATACCTTTCCCCTCCTACACGTGGCGGTAGCGCCTAAACGGCTTTAGATAGAGCAAAACGGACGAAATTTTCGCCCAGAGGGCCGCAATTTGACGAGTTACCCCTTAAGAAGCATTCTTGAAAGTTTTAAAAAATAATTGAAATAGCAGCTTTTTGAACAAATACCCAAAATGACCCCTAAATATGAATTTAAGCAAAAATCTTTGATGTGTCCTTCGATGACATATTTAGACCAACAATTTCCCAAAGTAGAATGAAAATCGGGAATTTACACTTGGCGGGGTTCCCTTGTCAGAGGTATGCAAGTTTGATTTGAAACTAATCCAGTGTGATTTCATGTAGTGTAAGGGATTCAGTGCTAGGGAGATAAAGAGATCTCTCCATTCTGACAATATTTTGTTCTTTTCGGGAATCAACGGAAACATAGATGCAAGTGATGCATCACAATCCAACCCCACATCTGTATTGAGTGAACAGAATGATTTTCCTGCAGTAGTGATGACTAGTTTTCATTTGCCTTTATTGTTTTTTAGGTAATGCTCCTACTGGGAAAAGGACCACAACCCCACAACTCAACAAGCAAGTGCCTAGTCCAAAACTTCCTTTTATTGAGAGTGACCTGGGGACCTCAAGCGTTACACCAAGCAGTCAGCCCAGTTCTGCGGGTAAGCTTATGTGTAGTTGTGTCTGGCTTCTATTGCATCTCAGTTTACTCTTTTCTATTGCTGTAATTTGAAGTAAAACACTAACTTAGTTCCTTTTAAGGCAGTGTTTCAAAATTTTGTTTGAGTCTCAGTGAGCATCCACTGAACTTTTCAAGTAAGGTGGGAAGGTGCTCAGGTCTTTGAACGTGATTGTTTATTTGTTCACAGGAGTCAACACCCGAATCCTGACACACTTACCTTTACTGAAAAGTGAAATTTAGGAGCTAAAGAAGATGGTGCTGAAAGTCTACATTGTCACATGTGGGCCTCGTGATGGTTCCTCAGATGTTGAGAAAACTCCTGTCCTCCCACTCCAGACCGAAACCGACTTTGAGAACTTCTCTTCTCTATGTGAGAAAGGGGACGGTAAACTTGAAATGGTGAGTGGCATGTCTGTTTGTGTTGCTATTTAGTTTCATGAGTGAGTTGCTCCATTACGTATCTTTCCTCAGTCCTTACAACCAAAATTGGCTAGCCAGGTTTGGCGAGCCAATACAAGCTGTGCGAGGACTGAGTTTTGTTTCCTCATGAGGCAACTTGCTTGTGAAGCTGAATCAAGCAGAAGTGTGAGTGTCTAAATTTAGAATGATAACTTTCTTACCCTAAATGTGTGTTCTTTTTTTATTTTGCAAGTAAAACATCTAAGTGAGCATGGTAAGACTGACATCAGAGAAAGTGTCTTTCATATGATGAGGGAACTTATGACGAATACACTTGCTCAAACGTATAACTATCCTGGCATTAACCGCCGAGGAGCATCTGTAGCGAGGAAAAGGTTTGCTGAAACCACCCCTTGCGCTGTTTTGAGAGGTAAGTAATGGATGGCTACTAAACTTGTTTTTTAGGTATCTGTCTTGCTCTCCTCAAACTAAATTATCTTACAGCGGTTGTGAAACAACACTGCAGGGTGTTGCTAGGAAGAGGGGCCGACTCGAGGCATCAGTTTAATTCTACTGACTTTAAAGTTGCTGTGAGTGACTGGCTTAAAAATACCAAGAAGAGAACCGAAAATGAAGAAAAGAAAAACAAGAAGAACGAAACTCAACAGGAAAATGTTGATAGTGACCTGGGAGAGGGAGATCAGATCTAGGCAATATTGTTTTCTATGTCCAAATTATTTTACGTATTGTATCTGTTATTCTTTTAGAAGTTTAGAAAAAAAAGATGTCATTTTCTGTTCTGCCTTAAAAGTATTTATTAAATTTACTGCACTTCAGATTAAACTTGTTTATTGTAAAAACCTTAAACATTGCAACAATTCAGGAACTTTTTACACAACATTATTTTCTGTGCAGATAGGAGGATTGTAATATTTTAACATACTTGCTAGTCAATTTATTCATTTTAAGCAACTCCTGTTTAATTTCGGCACGGGGAAGCCCGTTTGGGGGTACTGGCCCGGCTGTAGTCACTCGCGGTGCGAGAGCGGCCTGCGCAGGGCTCGGCACTCAGCTTGGCACCCGGTAGGTATGCAGGCCTGCCACGCCGGTACGTCCCACGGGCTTGCCTAGCCGACAGGCGTTTAGCTTGAAGACACGTCGTATCGACGCGGATGAGTAGTCGATGGTTCCATGGTGCAATTCAATGGAGTATCCACGCCGTAGATTACCTAAAGAATGCGTTCATTCTTCTCTGACGGACCCATCTGCAGGGTGTCCACTCACCGGGAAATTCCGGGAAATCGGGAATTAGCCGGGAATTTTGTGGCGCCGGGAAAAATCGGGAATTAGCCGGGAAATTGCCACGGGCACCGGGAAAATTGTAATTTGCTTGCAAGCGTAGCGCCGCCGCAGACAATGACTAAATCCTATCGTTCAAATAAAATGTTTTTTTATTTCAATTTTTTTTATTCGATTGTATTACTCTGAACACCCTATTTTAAGCGTATCAGTATTTTTGCACTATTGCTCTACTTACCGAAAAACTGGCATGAAAAGTCGTTTTGGGGACCGGGAAAAACCGGGAATTAGCCGGGAATTCCAAAGGGCACCGGGAAGTGGACACCCTGCCGTAAAGGTGGAGGTTCCTCATACGCATCTACTGTGAAATTGCCAAGACAGAAAAAATGCGGTGACACTGAAAAATGTCTACGCAAATCCACAACATTTGTTGAAATTTTTTATTTACGAAATACGTTGTAAGTTTGTGAAAGCCCATTCATCACTTCCATAATGTCGATGCGAAGTGC
>NW_026267370.1:156030-156306 GCF_000697945.3 Frankliniella occidentalis | reverse complement strand
GCCCGTTGGACTGACGGCTCGCTTTGGACCATCTTTTTGCCAGGTATCTTTTCTGTCTACTTCGTAATCAAAACTCAACAAACGAAGTATTCTTTTCATACGCTGGTTATCTTTGGCTGTGTGAGCCGCAGTTTGTAGAATACATGCAAGTTATGCCAAATCCCTTCTAAGTTATTGATGTTAGTTTATGAATCAAATAACACACCTATGAAAAGATTCATAAGACTAGCCCTAGAAGAAGTTAAATATACTTCCAGGCATACTCTGAATGACTCC
>NW_026267370.1:147514-155264 GCF_000697945.3 Frankliniella occidentalis | reverse complement strand
GTTGTCCAAAAGTGACAAGAATAATACCCTGAAAATTTCAGACCTCTAGCTCACGTCCTTCTTGGGGAACGGACAGACGGACAGACAGACAGACAGACAGACAGACAGACACAAGGGCGATGGCATTAGCCCGCTTCTATAGCTTTTAAGCAAAAGAGCGGGCTAAAAATGTATTAACACAGGTAAGATATAATTAAATTTTGTTTATCTGATTGCAGATCAACGGTCATTTTAAGTTGGTGATAAAGCCTTTGGCGCCCGACTGGTCAGAAGCGTCAGTGGCCCCCCTCCGCGCCGCAACGCCGGGGACTTGGCACCCCCGTGTGGCACCTGCTGCTTTTTTCTTCAGTGGACACCTCCTCTCCTGCAGTCTTCTTAAAAGTCAGCGAGGGTGCCACAGGGAAACTGCCAGCCGAGCGCCATGCGTCACAAGGACTGCGTGGCTGGCCGGTTAGTAGAGTGGTTAGGTAAGTTCCACATCTTCACTGTATTGTCTGTGGCCACTTATGTGCTCAACGTACAGGCCTCTTGACCATCTGATTACTTCACTTACAATTTATTGTTTTAGGCGCCGCCGCTTCGAGGGGCAGATGCCAAGAAGGTTGACAGCACGTTCATTTTTAGGATCCCATGATCCAAGTGACCCGACGACGACAGCATCGCAGGTGGCTATGTAACCAGACGCCCGCAGCTCTTCACAGATGGGTTCGTATTTGAGACATTTCTTCTCTCTTTTCTTGTTGAGAGCGAGTGACCTGTTCTCGAAAGGGCATGCTATGTCAATAATAGTGGCTTGTTTTTTCTGTTCATCTAGGAGAACGAGATCAGGAAGAAGGCGAGTGGCGCTACCAGGCACCGCTTTCTCAATGCGAAGTTGTTGTTTGGTGCTGTCGTCCATGGCCTCAACCAGGTTCTTGATCACGCTGCTATGGCGGTTTTTCCAAGTTTTTGGATGGTGCATGTTGCTTGAGCCCAGGCAGTTGTTGAGTACGTGCAGCGTGGTCTCGAGCCCGTGGTCGCGCCGTCTACAAGAGCGGTTGCGGTCAGGTATCCTCAGTGCGGCGTTGAGTGGCAGGACACCCAGCCTAGCGCGGAAGATGAAGCGCCAGTCACAGAAACGAGTTCGGTTGCCAGAGTAGATAAAGTGGCTGGAACTTGGGTCCCTGGCTACGCACTCAAACACCCTGCCTTGGTCAGGTCACAGTGAGATTTATAAGATGCTTGTGTTGCAGACCTTCACGGATACGGCGATATAACTGGTCTCTGGAGCTGGAGTCCACGAGGAATGTGTCAGGGGTTCTTCCCGGCACCGGCACACGAATAGAAAAGAGTTCAAGCGCTTAGCCCCATTCCCACTTGAAACCGGGAATTTTTGAGTTCATGCGGCGCGCCGCATTTCTTGCTGCACTCCAGATGGTGGCAAAGGAGTTTTGAGCCGAGTCTGTCACATCCCCTGACAGGTAGGCTGCCAGCCGCTGCTTACTTGGGTTGTTGACCACTCTGGAGGCCGAGCGCATCAGGCTGGCTTCCGCGATCCCACGGACAAGAGGGTCTGGGCTGGTCAGGACTTTGAAGGCTTTTGCGACGGCCCCTACATCCGCAAGCTCGGAGAGAGGCATGATGTTTGCCCCACCCTTCTGTGTTGGTAGGTAGATTATCTCGTTTGAAGCACGAGCAGGTAAGTGCAGGGCCTTTTTCACAAAGCGTTTAATTTCTTGATCTAATTGCGTGAAGCATGTCTTCTTAATACGGGATGTTTGCAGGACAAAAGTTGCTTGAGGCAGGATAAAAGTTCTGACAGCATCAAGTTTTTGCCAGTCTGTAAGTAGTGAATTTTCTACATGGCTGAGGTCTTTGAGCATTTGTTCAATGGTAGCTTCAGTAGTTTGGTCAACGTACAACCCTGTAGGCACGCCGAGATGTTGGTAAGCTTCTTCCTGGTTAAGTGAAGGGATAGACTGAACCTGGACCGTGGTGTTAACCATGTTTGCTCTTTTCTTGCAGATACAGAGTGTGGCGCACTTCTTGGCATTGAAATGGAGCCCGACCCATGTGGCGACTCCACCAACGACGTCAAGCATGCACTGGATGGCCTGACGGTTTTTACCAAGTAAGACAATGTCGTCAGCGAAAGCAAGGCAGGAGAGTGTCTTGTCATGCAGCTGGAAACCATACAGTGGGGCAATAGCCAGTACACTTCGAAGAATAACCTCAATGAATAGATTAAATATAATTGGGCTCAGAGGATCACCTTGTTTGACACCCGAAGCCATGGGGATTGCTCTTGTCTCGCCCGAAGATGTGACGATGGTGGTTGAGCTATTGGAGTATGCTTCTCTACAATGTCCACGAAGTCTTGGTGGACCCCGTGTTGCCGAAGAAGAGCTAGGATGGCAGAATGTGGGACCGACCCGAAGGCGTTCTTGAGATGAAGCCATGACACGCAGAGCTCTGAACCGGATTCCCTGGCATAGTCGAGACACTGCTGAAGAAGGAAGTTATGCTCTAAGCACCCCTCTGCTGGAACAAACCCCTTCTGGATGGAAGAAAGGGTCCGAAAAGCCCAAGTGGAGAGGCGGTCTGCGAGGACGGCAGTGTAGAACTTGTATAAGCAAGAGGAGAATGCAATAGGTCGCCAGTTACTAAGGTCAGTCATTTCACCCTTCTTGTAGATTAAGACAGTTTTGGCAGTCTTCTAAGAGGCTGGAATTCTCTTAAAAGACATGCAGATCTTGAAGACTTCCGCGAGGATGTGGTAGCCAGAGTCCTTGCGTTTGAGGGAGGCATAGGGGACCCCTTCCGGGCCCGGTGCTGTGTTAGCGCAGCGCCGCAGTCTGTCCATGATGTTTTCTCTGGTGATGGGGACCACAAGACGCACGTCTTCAGGTAAAGTGGGTGACAGCACTGCAGACACTGGAGGGTCCTCAAGATGTGGTAGCCTGGCTGCAAACACCCGCTCGAAAAAAGACTCAACTCCTCAGGCGGAAGACTGCATAGTGGGGAGTCCTCCTCCCGTACCTCACGCATGGCTCTCTTTTTGTTCACTTTATACAGGAATTGTAGACGGCGAGCAGCATTCTGCGGTCTACGCCCCCCACCCCGGCCCCGCCCCTGGTGACCACGGTTCTTGGCAGGTGGTAGCAGATCTGAGGTGAGCCCTTCTACAGCAAGTTCAAACGCAGCCCAGTCCTCTGCTTCCTGTAGCTTGCGTATCCAACGCCGTTGGAATGCGCTGGCACGAGGCCCCCGTGGTGAGCCAGATTGGGATGGAGCAGGTGAAACAATACAAGCAAACAGGTCCTTAGGGCTAGAAATGGGCGGAGACCTTACCGGGGCGGTGGGCAGTGGTGGCGTGGCGGGTGAGGCTCGTCAGGCTGACGAGGCTGACGAGGCTGACGAGGCTGACGAGGCTGACGAGGCTGACGAGGCTGACGAGGCTGATATCGGCGGCGTGAGGACGCGCCGAGGCTCCCGGACCGCGAAGTTGGACTGCAGCCTGGGTGTGAGATGTGGTGATGCGGATGGCCCCGGAGCAGCGGTAGTTCCTGTGGAGTGAGAGGAGGGCAGTGAACTGTCCTTGACACTCGAGAGGTTGGAAAAAACAGGAGCTACTTGCCTGGGGGCAGCATCCGCGCTGTGTATCATGGCCAAACCCGGGGCGTGTAGGGCCGTGTCTCCGCCCGAGGGCATCGTAGACAGGACCCTTACCCCGAGAGCCTCTGCGACCGCACCCGGGTCGTGGCAAGCCATCGGATCCCAGGGCGACGACGGGGTGGTGGTGGCGGGGCGGCTCGGCTCGGCTGCAACCTCCTCCCATAGGCGGCCTCGTGGTGTTGTGGCCGTTAAGATGGCGGCGGCGGCCACAATCTGCGGAGGGGAGCGTGGAGCTGCTAGGCGCTGCGGCGTTGTGCGCCACAGAGCTGGTGGCACACGTCCACGGCAGACCCGGCCAGCATGAAGCAGACGCGAGCCCACGGCAGCGGCGGAGCCAGGCGTGCGGAGCAGCGGCCCTCTGGGTGGAGATGGTGAGGAGGAACCTGCCAAGGGCGAAGCACAAGGGGCAGAGCCTTGTTTGCTGGTGGATGGCAATGGAATTATAGGATCTACTTGCCCTGGCAGAGGTCCCGCGCTGTTGAGATAGGCCATGACGGCGTCCAGGGCCGCGCCTCGGCCCGAAGGCTTCTTTGACGGGGCCCTTACCCCGTCGGCCGCTGCGACCGCACCCGGGGATTGCTTTTGGAGCGCCCCCCAGGGCGACGACTGCGAGGATGGTGGCAGCGGACTGGGCGCCTGCAGGACAGTGGCAGGCAACCCGCAGGGCACGGCCGGCAGGAGAGCGGCTGCACCTGGCGGAGAAGCCGGAGGTGGAGAGCCTTGCGCCTGCAAGCCGCCGATAGGCAACCCACCTGGCGCAGCTATCTGGATGGTTGCCAGCCTGGGGAGCGGCAGCGATGACGTCTGCGAGCGACCAGGAAGCCAGAGTAACGGCGAGGTCAGGATCCTCATGGCGCAGCCCGTGCTCCGACCTGAGGTGGCCGGTGGACTTCTTTGCGTCGGCAACCCGGAAGTCTGGACAAAGGCGGCACACGAAGAGCGCGTCGGCCGGCGCGTGGACCCTCTTGACATGGCACTTGAGCACGGGGATGGAGCTGACGCTCGGACAGCTTAGTGTAGGGCAGCGCACGAGGCGTCCCGTGGGCACTTGGATGTAGAGGTTCGCCATCGCGACATGACAAACTCAGCGTCCGCGACGGAGCACCAGCGTTGGTAGCGGTAGCGTGATTGTTAGCGCGCGCGGCTTGCAACTGCCGGGCGCGGGATCGAGTCCCACCCGGGGTGAGAAGTTTTAGGTTTGAATTCGCGCCCGGAAGTGACGTCACGGCCGCCCTCTCGAGAATGGTTCGAGAAGGAAAACAAAACACAGTGCCGGACGTAAACAAAGCAGTAGACAAAAGCACATGGCAAGCACATGGGCGAGCAACGGGAAAGTATGTCAACTTCGCCGTGTAGAAAAGCCCAGATAACACAGTTCCAAAGTGGCGAGCAGCAAACGTCGATTAAAGTTCATAAATGTACAGTTCATATTGCGGACAGCTTGGGGACGCTCTTGACGTTACGCGGAGGTTAGGCCGTACACAACGGCAGCACAAAGGGCACAGTACCTTTCAAGATTCACAGACGTAGAGATGTGCGTAGAGATGGTAGGGGCACAACACAGATGCAATAGGGTTCCCTCACTCAAACAAGTTCACAATCACACGCACATAGATCATAAATTATTTAGGCCCGGTAACAGCTCCGGGCGCTCCGCGCAACACGTTGGTCCGCTCCGACGGTGCTCTAACGAAATACCCTGTTTACACACAGTACTCAGATTGTAGTAGCACTTGACACCTGTGCCTTTTTGAGGAGCATGAGCTCAGACATGTCGGGCTTTATTCTCGAGCTAGCCATAACGCGCAATTGTTGGCACAGATGATCATGAGACATTGTCGAACGGTAAACTTTTTTGCATAATTTCATTAATGAAAATATTTGTTCACACCTGTACGTCGACCCGAATTTCGCCAAACCATTTGCAAAATTTGGCCTCAGATTAGGGAAGCGCTCTTTCGTGATCAATTTAACAAAGTCTATCATGGGCATGGAATTGAATCGATCTTTTAGAAGAGCATCCTTTTGAAGCTCCAACAGTTCAACTTGTAATTCATGGGGTGCTTCAGATACAGGGAACAGGAAGGGGGAGCAGAACAGGTGCAGCTCGTTTTCTAATGTATCCAGCTCTGAAAAACTAGATGAAAATTCCTCATGCAACTTTCCCAATGACATGACCATTATTTTTCGCAGACGAGCACTGGCCGGTTGCTGTAGGGATTTGACACACTCAAAAAAGAACATGTCGCCTTTGGAAACCTGGTCTTTCCATAGCAAAACAGATTCTTTGAAGACATCCAGATGGCGCTTCAAATCGCTAATGAGGTTGTCCTTTCCCTGCGTTTTGGTATTGAGACTATTTAGGTGTCCACAAATGTCCACGAAATAAGCCAGATCTTCGATCCACTTTGGGTCGTCAAGTTCTCGAACGAGATTCTTTGCTTGCTTCATGAAAGTTTAAATCTCTTCGCGAAGAAGAAAAAATCTGCAATAATATGAATTTATTTGTTATCCACCGGCGCATCCCCCCTTACCTCAAGCGAAAAAGTCTGGTCAAAAAACGTACCTAAGTAGAACCTTTCCCCTGCTAAGCCAGCGCACCTTGGTGTAATATGGGACAGTGATGAAATCACTCCCAATATCCTTCAGCAGAGTCTGAAATTTTCGGTGTTGGAGAGCATTAGTCCGAATGAAATTGACTGTCTTCACAACCACATCCATGACATGTGGAAAATCCACGACTCTGGCGGCTAGATTTTCCTGGTGAATCAAGCAGTGAATGGCCACAAAGTCGTGTGGCAAATTTAAAGACTTTTTCACTTGCCGAATCCTGGCAATACGTCCATCTTTTTTGTCTCCACACATCGATGGAGCCCCATCAGTGGCCACGGATTCCATTCTAAAAGAAAAATAAAATAAATCAAACACGCACTGTTAAAAAAATCGATTGTAATTTTACAAATTTTGTTGGCAACTTTTTACGCAATTCAATGTTTGTAAAATTACAAACTAAAACACTTGTAAAAAAAATTGCAAACGTGTTTTGAAATTTCACAATATGCGATCTGAAAATTAAAAACTTTAATGTGAATTTTCAACACATCAAGGTTAATAAGTTAAATAATTTGCCATGGACATGGTGTAGGTAATCCTCACATGGTGTAGGGATCAACTTGTTGGGTTGAAGAAGTGTCAGCTACCTCTGAGGGTAAAGTCACAGTAAAACTACGGGGGCGCTTCACAGGCGCCCCCTAATGAATGGATGCGAACGGCGCCGTACCTAACTAAGGAGAGGTAGCGGGGACCGGCGCGCGCTGGAATTAGACCAATTATTTGGGGCACTTGGTTGACTTTTTGCTCAGAAACAAATGTGTAGCCAGCTACAGCATTGTGTTACAGATCATACCGCACAAAAATACATGTCAGTTTCTTGTGCAAATTTTAGTTAAATACTAACGTAGGGCCCCGTGCGTTAACATTATGCACGGGGTAGCTGAGCGAAGTGCATTAATATAACAGAAGACGTAACAAATATAGTACAAAACTATAATGAATGAGGGTCCGCCTAGTAGGTAGGCAACCGATTCTGCTCCTTGAACGTGAGAGATGGGAGGAGGGACCAGCCGGACCTTAAACCGCGCCCTGGTCTGGTTGGGTCACTGTATTCAACTAGAGTTCAAATCCCTTGCACCTCACTCTCTACAACAGGTACTTTTAGTGAGTAGTGAACTTGATTAATTACTATGCAATATAATAGATTTGGAAGTCCTCTAGAAAAGCTTGATACTGGGAAGTCTGGTTTCTATTCATCAAAATACATGGTTGATTTGTTTTGGTAAACACACAAATGTAACAGTGGCTGGATAAAGAGGGGGGGGGGCTTAAATTTATGCGTTCCTGAAGTTCACATACAGAACATGTCTGCTACTGTCCCTTCCTATCCCCACTGCCCCTGCCCTCCCCCTACTCAATTTACCCTTTTCTGTAATGCCACATGATGCTTGATGCTCCCATTTCATTCAATTCATTTTATTTGTGAAAGGTGAAATTCTATTGGGTTGCCTCTGGTTGAAGTGAAATAAAATACCCTAATATT
>NW_026267370.1:135055-137969 GCF_000697945.3 Frankliniella occidentalis | reverse complement strand
AAGTTTGTTTGAAGGTGATTACACTTTGAATCAAGTCCGTCTTGGTAGGGTTTTCTTCTGATGCCTTTTTAAGGAAACTCTTGGCAGTTTGCACACGTCGCCGACGAACAAGAATAACGGATCTGAAACCCCACGAGTGCAATAACCGATCTGCATCCGGGTCATTTTTCGGTAGACTTTAGACGTTACCCAGCCGTCAACGAATGAAGTTTTTGAATTTCAGGTAACTACATCTTTTTCATGAAGACCTGTAGTTAGGGTACCCCAAAAAAAGGTCATGGAAAAAAATTCCGAGTGTTCATGTCCTATTCCGTGATGCCTCAAGAAAAAGGTCTCCTGTCAAAATCTGAGCGAAATTCGACAATATTTGACCCTCGCGAAGACGGTTCAAAGTTTAACATGAGTTTGTTATGGGCGAACTTCAGAAAAATCGGAAATTTGGCCCAGGGCTCAAAATATTTATTGTAGACCATAACTGTTGTCAGAATCGTAATCTACGCTAAAAACCGAGCCAGACGATATGCTGCTTGCTACTGTAGTCCACCTCGTCCTTATATCATACAGGGGTGAAAATAGCGAAAAACAGCAAAAAATGCCGATTTTCGGCAAAAAACCAAAATATTTTCTTCGAAACGCGATGGAGTACACTGGCAAGCGGCATGTCGTCTGGCTCGGTTTAAAGCGTAGATTACGTTTCTGACAACAGTTATGATCTACAATAAATATTTTGAGCCCTGGGCCAAATTTGTGGTTTTTCTTAAGATCTTGGTCTGTCTGACTCTACTTTCTTTGATGGTGGTATTATGCTCTTTACATTTCAAGTTGATGATCCTCACAGCAACCATTTCCATTATATTTGTCCTCACAATCTCTTCATGTTGTTCACAGGACAGCCAATCAACCAGGCCAGTTAACATTTCTTCCACCTTGGATTTTAGCCCCAACTTCCATCCTATTTCCTTCCATTTTGCTTCCAAAACCCTTTGAGCTGTTAAATAAAAGTTGGTGAACTGTGGAGAGGGCCTGTCCAAGGCAGAATGTTTTCCTGAAGGAGTTGGAGGACAAAATCCTGGGAGTCCTCATCTGCTGTGAGGTCAGTAACACACCGGTCACATCTCTGGGTAAGACACAAAATTTTGCTACAAATAGTTGCACAGGTCAGGGATGGTGTCTGTCTTGTGAATTTATTTATTTTTTGTTGATTGTCATTTTCAGGGCGACACCCCCTCTGAAGGATGGGTGTTTTCAGCTCCTCTGGACCCATACAATTTGCCTCAGTCAACATGGCCTCCAGCTGCACGAGAAAGTGTCCTTCATCATCTTCACAATTGCCCGCATAAAAATCTAAGGCTTGTTTTGGACCCATTCTCGTCGTTTTCCACTAGTCTGATAACGACCAGCATAGTACGAATATACGACGAAGTATCGAGGTATTCCGTCGTATTTCCGTTCCTTTGCCGCCGCACCAGGGTCGTTTAACTGGTAAAATTCCCGACGAGAATGCGACGAGAAAACGATGACCCATGCAGCGCCGGCGCCGCCGGGCACCGCCGTATACTCGTCGTTTATTCGTCGTATTTTGGTAGCGGAAGGGGAAAGAAACAAAACGGTCGGCCGCCGAGAGGCGGGCTCGAACCGCCGACCACTCAGTCGCGACGCCGAGACGGTATCCACCTGGCCAGGGAGGACGCCTGCAGGCGAAGCGGCCGGAACCACATCCCATGCTGGCCTGTGCTCTCTCGACACAAACCTTACTCTCAGCGTTGTAGATTTCGACTGTCGGCTACTGAGCACAATTTTTTGAGCTTGCGAGCACAAACTGACTGTTCCGAAAAGTTGTGTCGAGATGTTACTCATGACGCAGTGCATAGTGGCCCAGTCTAAATCTAGAACGCTGAGAGTGAGTTTTGTGTCGAGAGAGCACAGGTCAGCATGGGATGCGGTTCCGGCCGCTTCGCCTGCTGGCATCCTCCCTGGCCAGGTAGATACCGTCTCGGCGTCGCGACTGAGTGGTCGGCGGTTCGAGCCCGCCTCTCGGCGGCCGACCGTTTTGTTTCTTTCCCCTTCCGCTACCAAAATACGACGAATAAACGACGAGTATACGGCGGTGCCCGGCGGCGCCGGCGCTGCATGGGTCGTCGTTTTCTCGTCGCATTCTCGTCGGGAATTTTACCAGTTAAACGACCCTGGTGCGGCGGCAAAGGAACGGAAATACGACGGAATACCTCGATACTTCGTCGTATATTCGTACTATGCTGGTCGTTATCAGACTAGTGGAAAACGACGAGAATGGGTCCAAAACAAGCATTAGATTTTTACGCGGGTGCCACCCCTACCAGTTGATGGGAGGTTTGTAGCAATTGTGGTCTTGGCAGCAGCAAATAACTGAGGGACTGTAGGGTCGGTGTTGTTACCACAGGATGAACGTAAGTCTCTAAAATATTTTTCCAGTGGATCCTGGTTTAACAAACGCAAGGTCAAACTGTCAAAACCTAGGTCCACTAATCTTTTCCAGATCATCCAAAGGCCCGTCAGGTTGTCGATCAATCCCAAGATGCAAGGAGGTATGTGTTCCTCTTTGTCGCTCTTACGAATGAATTTCCAGGTGGTGAGTTGCTTTTTTGCCTCCCTCCAAAAGTCATGGTGTAAAAGAACCAGTGGTAACATTTTGTCGGAATCTCTTCTCACCGTCTTTCCTTCCAGGTCCATTAATGCTGTCAAAGAGTTTGTCCAAAAATACAAGGTAGATGTACGCCAGACCACGTCTCGCGTAACAGGCTTCGCGATACCTCACGAAACACTGTTGCGCTGCGACGCGCCTGGCATACATCTACCTTGGCCTGCGGCGCTGACACCCGAGTCAGGTAGTGCAAAAATGTGCACTAAGATACGGGCCTCCGGCCCGTCAATGCCT
>NW_026267370.1:133875-135005 GCF_000697945.3 Frankliniella occidentalis | reverse complement strand
TAATTGCAAAATTGACAATGTTATGAAATTTCTCAACCACGTTTGCAATTTTACAACTGATTTTAATGTGAAATTTCACAACTTTTTTAACAGTGCGGTGCATAGTGCTCTGTGAAAATGTGCCATATTTGCGTGTACGACGTTCTTGTTCTTACTGTTAATACTGTAGCAGTATTTTTGTCATGTTCTCACCTTTCCCAATCCAGTCCGAATTTATCCAAAGTTTTTCCAAAACTTGGAAAATGTCCTCTCCCTTGGCATGGCCGAGCATAGGTACAAGATCAAGGAGTTCCTCAATGACGGACAGATCATCGAGGACTCCCCGTATGAATATGGCGCATTGGGGAACACTGGAGATGTCGGTGCTCTCATCGAGTGCAACGGAATATTTTACGAAATTCCTGCAGAAGCCTTTCAGTTGTTCCTTTATTGAGGATGCCAGGTCCGTGACCCTATCTGCCACAGTGTTCGGAGACAGGCTCACTGCTTGGAATTTTTCCTTTTCCTCTGGGCATAAAATCTCTGCTGCCTTCTCGATGCACTCCTTCACGTACATCCCATCGGCATACAGTTTACCCTTTTTGGCAATTAATTCTGCTATTATATAGCTGGCTTTTAAGGTAGGACCCTAGTGAAAAAATACCGAAAATCGCCAAAACGTCGGATTAGTAAGGTTAAAAACGGTCTAGGGGCTCGTAGACCAAATACTCGACCTTGAAGTTGTAGAACAGAGCTCTCTGATGAAAACAAGATGTGAACGAAATTTTTCCGTCAAAATTTGAGACACCTGGAACTTTTCCCGTAGACGCCTGAAACCTGTACGGAAAAAGTTCCAGGTGTCTCAAATTTTGACGGAAAAATTTCGTTCACATCGTGTTTTTATCAGAGAGCTCTGTTCTACAACTTCAAGGTCGAGATTTTGGTCTACGAGCCCCTGGGCTGATTTTCACTTTTTCACTAGGGTCCTACCTTAACGCTTTGTCAGACGTCTGAAAAATAACCGTCAAAAATATATATAAACGCGTGCATATACAGACGATGTTTTGCACGGTGTATTAATGTATTGTTGCCTATTGCCGTTTTCCAAAGGGCCTCTCCTTCTTAAGCCGTGGAGAGCGGTTCGGGGGGGG
>NW_026267370.1:132685-133470 GCF_000697945.3 Frankliniella occidentalis | reverse complement strand
CCCTCACCCCGCGCCTCCTCCGCCTCGGCCTCGGCCCCATGACTTGCGGAGGGGAACAGAAGCCTATACCCATATCGGAAAACAGCAATAGGCAATCAGTACACATCCCCCCCATCCCCCTAGCGTCGTACTTCTTACCGTGGATGAAGTGCTCGAACCGCTCGAACTAGGAGTTGAGGAAAAAAATTCCACTGCCTGATACCTCAAGGTCATAATTTTCAAATCTCGTTCGGACCCAACGAGGGCTCCGAAGTCCCGATGCCTGGTGTCAAAATGACGTTTTATGTTGAACTCCTTGTTCAGTGGATACACATGGCGGCAGATGACACACACCGTTTTATTTTGAATACTGCAGCAAAAGTACTCGTTTTGCCAACGCGACTGATACAATCTAGTTGACTCTTTTCCCGACGGTCCTGACTTTTTCGCAACTTTGTTAGGTGGGCCCTCCATGTTGCACGCACGTTCTGGTGCTCCGTTCTGAGCTTTGTTGTCGCCTCTGACCGGAGGGGTTATCCCTCTCACTCGCACTCAGGCGACGCCGGAGTGTGAGTGAGAGGGGCGACACCTGGTGTCCGTGCATCGTCTGCATCGTCTGCCGGCCACTGCTTGCTCCGGCCAGCAGACAGAGCAGGCGCGGATCCAGCGAAAGGTTATAGGGGGGGGCATTTATCTGAATGTGTCATGTTGGTTGCCTAACTCACAGGGGGAAGTACATAAACATTTGCCAAATTTGAAAGAACAAACCCCCGTTTTCCATGGTGAAGGATACTTGTAAAATGCTT
>NW_026267370.1:123015-124175 GCF_000697945.3 Frankliniella occidentalis | reverse complement strand
CCCAAAAACGTTTTTTTCATCAAATTTACGGCACTTTTTAACGCTTGGTGCAGTTAGGCCCCTTGACGGGCCCTGGGGGGTTTGGAAGGGTGCGCCAGTGTCTGGGTTTGTTCGTAATGTCATCCTGGACAAGACTGACGGCATTCCACGCAAAAAAATCCATGGAAACTCTCGCAGAAATGTCAAAACGTTATCGGGGTTGGCAAAATCAACCCCTACTTTAGGGGGTTGTACCGGGTGAACTCGTGGGGTGGCCGACTTGGCCCGCCCGTCAAAAGGTGTGCCTGACCTTCATGTTGAAGGGCGCGAGGAATCAGACACCTCCTCCGATTGCTTCCTGGTGAAATTCGCTACGGCCTGAGACACTAGGTGTCCACTCTGGAAGAGAGCGCCTATACGCTCCCAGCAAACGGCGCGGCTTTCTCGCCCGGAGTGGACACCTAGTGTCTCAGGCCGTAGCGAATTTCACCAGTAAGCAATCGGAGGAGGTGTCTGATTCCTCTCGCCCTTCAAGATGAAGGTCGGGCACACCTTTTGACGGGCGGGCCAAGTCGGCCACCCCACGCGTTCACCCGGTACAACCCCCTAAAGTAGGGGTTGATTTTGCCAACCCCGATAACGTTTTGACATTTCTGCGAGAGTTTCCATGGATTTTATGCGTGGAATGCCTTCAGTCTTGTCCAGGATGACATTACGAACAAACCCAGACACTGGCGCACCCTTCCGAACCCCCCAGGGCCCGTCAAGGGGCCTAACTGCACCAAGCGTTAAAAAGTGCCGTAAATTTGATAAAAAAAAAAACGTTTTTGGGTTCCGTTTTCGGCTGTTTTGAATGGCAGGGGCGTTTATCTGTCAATCCCCGTACGAAAAAGTTTAGTCCGGCATCAGTCCGTTTTCGGTCCGGAAAGAGTCCGGCTGGACAGTCCGTCATCAGTCCGCCAAAGCGAGCGGACTAGTCCGCGAAAAAAGCCAGATCGACCAAAAACCGACCTATTTGCCGGACTAGTCCGGCTGGAACTAGTCCGCTTTTGGTGCGCATCCCCGCCTCACCGGACTGATCGCGGACTGGTCCGCACGCAGAGCAGACTGAAAGCGGACTATCTGTAGCACAGCTGACCTCTACCGTGCCAAAATTGATTGGGCAAAGTGCAAAGTTTAAT
>NW_026267370.1:111100-114745 GCF_000697945.3 Frankliniella occidentalis | reverse complement strand
TGCCGGACTAGTCCGGCTGGAACTAGTCCGCTTTTGGTGCGCATCCCCGCCTCACCGGACTGATCGCGGACTGGTCCGCACGCAGAGCAGACTGAAAGCGGACTATCTGTAGCACAGCTGACCTCTACCGTGCCAAAATTGATTGGGCAAAGTGCAAAGTTTAATGTTTATTATTGCTAAATAGAGTAAAATATCAGTACAGTGTAAATCGAAAACTGATCTTAGAGTGTAAGGAACGAGGCGAAGCCAAACCTGCTGTCTGTTTTGACCTGCTATCTCAAGCTGTTTACAAGTTACCAGAAAAATTTGCTTCTATTTCAATAAAATTAAAATGGCCCCACTAAAATAGAGTGTAGATGGCCCAAATAAAATGTGAGGCAAATATTCATATAACTTCCAAAGTTACAGCATAGTGAACTTGTTTTGGGATTCGCTCCGGACAATTCTTTCTTTTTAACAGTGCTGTGCTCTGCTCCCGGGCGGACCGAAAACGACCTGGTCCGCTGCGGTAGGTACTCAGGACGGACTGGTCCGCCAGTAGTCCGCCATTGGAGGACTGATGGCGACCTAGTCCGTCATGGGGCGGACTGAAAGCGACCTAAGCCGGTGAGGGCGGACTGTCCGCGGACTGGTCCGCTGAGGACGGATTGTCTGCGTACTGGTCCGGCATCGCACTTGGCCGCTGCGACCTCAAAGCGGACTAGTCCGCACGCCCGTGGGTACTAAAAGCGGACTAGTCCGCACGCCCGTGGGTACTAAAAGCGGACTAGTCCGGTGCACGACGGATCGAACGCGGACTGGGCCACAGGGGTGCGGACTCTTTCCGGACCGAAAACGGACTGATGCCGGACTAATATTTTTCGTACGGGTCCTGCTGTCCCAGGGTCTTCCCCAAGGTGGTCTTCCCCCATCAGAGGCTTTGCTGTCAACATGAATGAAGTTAGTTCTTTTTAAAATTTGAATTCTGTGGCAAAACAATGGTGCCAAGTCACACCTTTGAAAGGTGTTGTGGGTTTACTGCCTTTACAACAGCATTATTGTTGAGTACATTTGGACACAATTTCTTTAGGAAAGGTGTGACTCAGCTTTCCTTTGTTTTTCTAATATGTGGATATGGAGTGATTTGTAATAGAAACCTTTTGTGTCACAGGGCTCTGGTTCTGAGGGTAGCCGCTTCCTTCCTCTCCCTGAAGTCGGTACTTCTACTGTGAAAGAATGACTCTTGTATTGTCAAAATAAAATACCAGATGAGATTGAAAAAATATAGGTTTGTGCTAATAGACCATTCCGGTAAACCGTAAAGAAAGAAGAAGAGACGGAAGAAGCAAAGCGTTCTATGAGAAATGTACGTTGCGCCTTTCGAACGCTTGAAGGTAATCCATCGTAAAGTAGATATTCTGCGTCGCTTGAGAGTGAGAACTATTGAGACGAATTTAGACATCAGACAAAGTCACGTTTAACCGTTTGATACGACCGTGGAACCGACGCACCACCGTATATTTCTCATACTCGCCTTTGCTTCTTTCGTCTGTTCTTCTTTTTCTCGCTTTACAGGAATGGTCTATTTACCCTCCTCCAGTAAAGGAACTTCAGCAACAGGGAACAGTGCCATCACTTCATCTGACAGTGGTTCAGGCAAATGCAGCGTAGGAATTGCTGTCCTTTTTGAAGTAGTCAAAGGGTTATTCCAGTAATCACTACTGTGGAAGTGAAGGTAGCACACATGCCTCATGACTAATTTTGAGGAGGGTATTTCAAGGTTCTCCACATTGCCGGACCCTTGCACCATGGCTCACATCTGCAATTAAATTAATAACATGACTGATGGTTTTAATGCGTGCACAATTTTGTATTGTTCTAAAAGTACTTTATAATAACTCATCTGGCTTTGGTGGACCAAACATTATTAGTGATCCAGCAAGATCAGTATTACCTGATGTCAGTTGGAGGGGGGTATTTATGAAGTTTGACTTTCTCTCCACCAGGTATACTATTGGGACACCCCTTCACATAGCACCGAGGTGCCATGATTGTCAGACTTTTTTTATATTATCAATAATTATTATTATTAAATCGTTGACTGATGACACTAACGTGTTCACGCGTCCACGCGAGTTTGGTCTGCTGGACAACGTCTGCTTGTTTACAAAATACTTGCGCCAAACGCTAATTCTATTACCACCCGGAGAAAATATTTGTAATTTCAGCATGGTGTTCTTTGTGTCGTAGATTAGTTAGAATTTCCTGCAGATGTACTTGAAATCTCCTCGTCCGAATCAGGCATTTCCAGAAGCTAGAAAAGGCGACTTTATTAACCCTTAAAGGCCCTTGTCGTTTATACAATACATCGTGGAAAATCGCAGATATCACCGGGATGATAAGACATTTTTCGGGTTTCGAGGGTTGCTTTTTGTAGAGCTGGTTTCGGGGAATTGATCTTAGGCCCTCTCGACGTTCTGAGACCACTATTGCCAGAACTATAAGCCTTCAAAGTCAAAAAACACGCTAAAAAGACAAATCGTGAAATTGAGCGTTTTCGGATGTGACCCAAGTAAGACCCATTGGTCGGATCACTTCGAAAAAATTATTCCGAGGTGCCCTTATGCTTACTGAAGCCGACTACACGCGCGATAATGGTCTAACTCAAATAGGCTCGTTGGGAACCGAGAAAAACGGTATGTCGTTTATAAACGACAAGGGCCATAGGTGTATAGAAAATTTGACGATCCCTAATATGCTGACTCTTGGTCAAAATTGGTGTCATTGTGTGGGTTTCGACTCAAATGTGAGGAATGTTACAAAAAAATCGCATATTCGCCCTTGGGACTCGGGGAATGGAATAAACCGTCTAGAGGGTCACCTGCTCCGATCGGCTCCGGGCCCGTTTTCGGCGGACTCTGTGCGAAAAGTTTGGGTCGCAAAATATTTTTTTTTCGTGGAATGGGTTACCCGACTAAGTGGTTGCCCGCTCTCAACTGGAAAAAGTCGTGACTATCAAATTTGCCTCGGCAATAGGGGGCCAAAAGTAAGGAAAGGCGTAAAAAGCATATGTCGTTCATAAACGACACTGGGCTTACGGGGGTGGTGTGGGTACCAATCGCCCTCCGAGGCGCCGAATACGATCGGAAATTGATCAGTAACCTCCTAGACATAACAACATACTCTAATAGGCATGTCACTTGAGAAAAATGCGTATAGGGTCCCTGAAAATAAGAAGAACAGTGTAAAGGAGCGCCTCCTCAAATCGGCTCCGGGCCCGTTTTTGGCAGCCTCTGTGCGAAAAGTTTGGGTCGGAAAATATTTTTTTTTCTCGTGAAATAAGTTCACCGACCAGGTGGTTACCCGCTCTCAACTGGAAAAAGTCGTGACTTTCAAATTTGCCTCGGCAATAGGGGGCCAAACGTAAAGAAAAGAGTAAAAAGCATATGTCGTTTATAAACGACACTGGGCCTTAGGGATCGAGGGGGAAATCACTTGGGTTCGTAGCGTACGGGCTATTTCGTGGTATTTCTACTGCCATTTCGATTGTTTCTCCTGCCATTTCGGTTATTTTTCGCCTATTTCGGGTTGTTTCAGGGTATTTCGCGGTATTTCAGAGTATTTCAGGGGCATTTCGCGACTATATCACAGACTATTTCGCGTCTA
>NW_026267370.1:109523-111050 GCF_000697945.3 Frankliniella occidentalis | reverse complement strand
GACAGATACACAGACAGACACACAGACAGACAGACAGACAGAAAAAGTTTTTTCCGACCAGACGGAGTAATAGGCTTCGCTAATCGCTCAGCCAAAAATTGTGTCAATAGTGGGTAGAGTGTGGCCCAATTTTGTGCCAGCACTCAAGGTGTGGAACGTTTTCATCTCACAAGCAACAGATTCACTAAAGACCTGTGCTGCCAGGCTGACCTTCATCTTATTGCGACCTATAGGACAGAGTTTTGACTGCAGTTTTGACATTTTACATAAACCTTCATCGAGCTTGAAAAATTCAATAATATGAGCCCACTTTGCCAGGCAATTCTTCTTTATCTGCAGGTCGCTGGTAATCAGGTTGTTCCTGACACTTTTAATGAGATGTGGGGAATCATACAAGTGAATTATTTTAGAACCACCAACATAATAAACAGTGTCATATTCCCCCTTAATATTCTGGCCCTGTAAAGATGAAATGGCTCCCCTATTCGTAGGGCCTTGGTCAGAGACGGTGTATAAAACATTTAGCCCTATTTCGTGGAGTTTGAGGATGACCTTTGGACGGAGGACTGCCAGGGTGTCACTAGGACATGTGCCATTGTCAGGGTAGAATGCAATGGGCACCTTCCAGTCCCTGGCTATGGCCCTCACCATGAAGACCAGGCAGTGGTTGGCCTCACGGTCAGTCCTGCCATTCTCACCAAAGTCCTCAAACCCCTTAACCCTGTCGGTTAGGGGATTGTAGTACAAGCCCTCACAGATGAAGATCTCATCAAATAGTACGCCGCATGTTCTGTGTTGCAGGTTCATCTTCTCTACCTTCTTTTGCAAAACTTTTAGCAGCAGTGAGGAAATTCCTGGCCCGAGCTTGATTTTTCCCTAAGTTTCTCTGAGTGTATTTTCACTGGATAAAGTTATTGATGCCCGTAAACTTCGATACGTCTTTGGACTGCTTTTATAGATGGAAAGGTAAAAGCACTTCTGTTTTGTCGTCCAGGTACGTCGTGTTGGAGGCCTATTAAAATTTTCTAATTCTCCCTGTACAACGAATCTTCCCCCTAGTGACATTTGTGTGTCTTGCAGTATTTTCTCAGGGGAAGTCCAGCTTTTTGCCCGGTCATTGAACATTTGGGCCCTTATCCCAGCATACCTCAGTTTTCGCCTGGCAAGGCAAGCCCCCTGGTAGCTCTGCTGAGCATAGGTGACCAGGGCTGTCTTCTTTGGCGTCAGCTGTCAAGTTGACAGGCCCAGCACAGATTTAGCAATTCTGGCCTTAGTCTTTTGTGTGGTGTGATGGTATCTGTCATTAGAGAGGGAAACATATTAGTTGGGTCTCTTCTCCACATAAGGCAATTGTGCAGTGTTGGGAGCAAACCATTTATGCTTGCACTGGAAAAACAACGGTAAGACTTAATGCATTTTATAGGATGATCTACACTCGTGAGCAAAATTAAAGCGCCACTTTTTTGACAGGGCGTAATTTCGAAGTGTGATTAGGTAGGAGGTTGCCGTTTGGCAGGAAGATAGGCT